>NC_053028.1:228384920-228540356 GCF_003073215.2 Triticum urartu
GAGGGCGCCCATGTGATCACGAGGGATGCATGCATGCAGGATCCATTGCATGGCGAAACCATTGTGGAGACGTGCGTACAGGAGGTTCAGCACCATGAGAGGCATCTTTCTGCTAAGGAAATCGCAGCGCTCGGCAACATCAAGGTTTTCTGTGCTAGTCTTCTAAAGAAACTTGCGCCGCCTCTCCTTAAAGGGTTCGAGGGTTTGCGAGACGTCAAAGCAGGGCAGGACCCTTTCACGCCATGCCGCACTACCCGGTCGGTCTGTTCCGTTGGTGTGAGGAAGACAAAGGACTCAACAGCCGAAATGGTTCTGCTGAAGATGCTGGGATTTAACTACGATGACCTGGCGGTCTCAGAGGATGTGCTAGGACAGCTACATATGGTCTTCGACTCACCGCTTCAGGAGCCGCAGCTGAGGGCCATCGCGGCAATCTTCGGGAAAGCAATACCGCTAAACCTAGCAGAGGAGACAGGGAGGGACGAGCCCCTCCTGGTGCAGTAGGTGCGAGGGCACTGGTGGGGTTGGTGTCATCTTTGCCTAATGACGAGCAATGCCTTGGAGTTAGTGTGCTGGAATGTTAGAGGCCTTAACAGTCCAGCCAAGAGGAAGGCGCTTAGAGGATTCGTGGAATCTATTTGCGCGGCGATCGTTTGTATTCTAGAAACTAAATTAGAGGTGGACATTTATGTAATCTTGCAATGCATGGGTCCGGACTATGATGGTTTCACTTATTTGCCGTCGTCTGACACTAGAGGAGGCATTTTCATGGCTTGGGACACCACGAGGGCGCTTTTGACGAATTTTGTCAATGATTCCCATTGCGTCACCGGGTACGTCTCGCCCAAGGAGGGGACGCAATGGTGGTTAACTGTAGTCTATGGGCCGCAGGAGGACGAGCACAAGATCAACTTCTTGAATGAGATTTCGGAGCGTAGATCGCTAAGCCCAGGACCATGGCTTGTCATTGGCGACTTCAATCTTATTCTGCACGCAGAAGACAAGAATAATGCCAACTTGGACTAGAGAATGATGGGGAAGTTCAAGCATTTTGTGGACAACAACGCTCTCAAGGAGCTATTCTTGCATGACCGCA
This sequence comes from Triticum urartu, assembly GCF_003073215.2. NCBI lineage: Eukaryota > Viridiplantae > Streptophyta > Magnoliopsida > Poales > Poaceae > Triticum > Triticum urartu. The sequence continues at coordinate 228,386,017 of NC_053028.1, forward strand.
GATTCACATGGAGCAACGAAAGGGAGACGACAATGCTCACCAAGATTGATCGTGCATTTGTCTCCGCGGATTGGGAGCTAGAACACCTGGATTGCTTGCTGCAAGCCTTATGCACCGAGTACTTGGACCACTACCCATTGCACCTCACGCTTCAAGAGCCGATGCAGGTGAGGAGGAGGTTCTGATTCGAGAAATTCTGGGTTAAAATGGATGGCTTCTTGGACATCGTTAATGAGGCTTGGAAGTGCGGCCCTAGTATTTCAGACCCCTTCATGCGTCTGGATATTATGCTTCGGAACACGGCTAGAGCACTTGCCACTTGGGGCCAAAAGGAGATAGGCAATATCAAGCTGCAAATTGCCATCGCTAATATAGTCATCATGCGGTTCGACTGTGCACAGGAAAACCATCTGCTTACAGAGGAGGAGAGATGGCTCAGAAGAACACTTAAACATCTGGTGCTAGGACTGGCATCCCTAGAGAGGACCATTGCCAGACAAAGGTCGAGAATAACATGGCTTCAAGAAAGAGATGCAAGCATGCAGCTATTTCACTTGGTAGCTAATGGGAGATGTATGAAGAACTATATACCTTCCTTGACCATGGATGGGCGTATTATCACGGATCAGAAAGGCAAGGAGGAGGCCTTCTACACGGCCTACAAAGACTTCTTAGGCAAGGATGAGGCACGCGACTTCACTCTAGATTTGGACAGACTGGGGATTGAGCATGTTGACCTCTCGGAGCAGGATGCAATCTTCACGGAGAACGAGATTGGGCGGTGATAAAGGATCTACCCTCGGACAAGGCACCAGGGTCGGACGGGTTCATAGGTCTATTTTTCCAGAAAGCTTGGGAGGTGATTAAGGGTGATCTGGTGGCGGCGATTCACAAGCACTTTCTTGGAAATGGAAGGGGATTTGGTAGACTAAACCAAACTTTGATCACCCTCTTGCCGAAGTCTCCGGGAGCATGTAGTGTATTCGACTTCCGACCTATCTGCCTCCTACACAGCATGCCCAAGATCGCATCTAAACTCCTGACTTCTAGGCTCAGGCCACGTATAGGAGATCTTGTACAGGTGAACCAGTCCGCTTTCATTAAGGGGCGTTGCTTGCATGATAATTTTCTTCTAGTAAGGCAAATGTCATGCTCATTGCATCGAAGGAAAGCAAAAGGAGTAATGCTCAAGTTAGACATAACTAAAGCCTTTGACTCCCTGGCATGGGCATTCTTGTTCGAACTGTTGAGAGCTAAAGGATTCTCGGAGCATTGGATATCTTGGATAGCAACACTTCTTACCACTGCCAGCTCAAGAGTGCTTGTAAATGGATGTGCAGGAGACAAGTTCATGCACGCTAAAGGTCTGAGGCAAGGGGACTCGATCTCCCCTTTGCTTTTCATAATTTCCATGGACGTTCTCACGGCTATCATTGTGAAGGCGCTCAAGGATGATGTACTGAGTACCATCATTGGGTGCAGCCTGATGCAGCGTCTGTCCTTATATGCGGATGATGTGGTGCTCTTCATCAAACCAACTTGGCCAGATCGTCTGTTCGTTAAGGAAACCCTCACCATCTTCGGAGTGGCATCTGGTCTTAAAGTGAACTTTGCCAAATCTGCGGCAATTATGATCCGTGTAGAGACCGAGGACGAGGAGCTTGTAAAGTCGGATCTACCATGGAAGATCGCCACCTTCCCGTGTAAATACCTTGGGATCCAGCTTAGCATAAGACAACTTAAAAGATCCGAGTGACAGCCGGTGGTCGATGCGGCCCTACACATCTTGCCAGGATGGCAAAGGGGATTGGTGACGAGACCTGGTAGGCTGATCCTCGTCAATCAAGTCATGAGGGAACGAGCCACTCATCATCTCATGATTGCCGAGGCACCAAAATGGGCTCTTGAAAGAGTGGACAAAGGCTGTAGGGCATTCTTTTGGGTCAGGACAGAGAAAGTGAGCGGTGGCAAATGTATGGTGTCCTGGGCCAGGGTGTGTAGGCCAAAACACATGGGAGGATTGGGAGTCATTGACCTATATAAACAGGGCCTGGCTTTAAGATTAAGATGGAAATGGCTCCGACGGATAGACGTGTCCAGGCCTTTGCAGGGGCTTAATTTGGCGGCGGACAAAAAGGTAGCCCAAACCTTTGGGAGTGTAGTCAAATGGAAGGTTGGCGCAGGAGACAAAATCTTGTTTTGGAAAGATCGGTGGCTGCGGGGTGCGACAATCTCAGAGATTTCCCCCTTGGTTATGGCAACGGTTCGCACGCATCTGGCCAATAGGAGGTTGGTATGTGATGCACTGGGCATGCATGGTTGGATGAACGACATAGTGGGTAACCTATGCACGGAAGGTTTGACCCAGTTCATCAGGCTTTGGGAAATCATCTCCGAGGTTCAATTGGATGAACAGTTGGAGGACCGACCCATTTGGGCTTGGAATGAATCAGGAGTCTACACGGCATCATCAGCATACAAGATGCTTTGTGAGGGAGGAGTGAGATTTCACTCATTCGGAGCCATCTGGAAATGTTGGGCTCCACTTGCGTGTAAGATCTTCATGTGGTTGGCAGTACAATACCGATTGTGGACATCGGATAGAAGGACGAGACATGGGTTGCAAGACCAAACATCTAGATGCAACTTACGCGACCAGGAGGAGGACACAGTGGACCACATTTTGCAGCAGTGCGTGTTCTCGTGGCAAGTGTGGTTTCGTTGCATTGCCAGAATGGGTTTGAGGATCGAGATTTGCCCTGCAAATGACTCTAGGCTGGTGCAATGGTGGACGGAAGCTAGGAAACAAATTCACAAGCAAACTCGGAAAGGGTTCGACATGTTCGTGATACTAATATGCTGGACACTTTGGAAACATAGGAACGCGAGGGTCTTTGGATCAGGCTAGACCAAGAACGAGGGCGATACGGTGGACTCGATCTTTGATGATTTGAGGACATGGGCCATGGCAGGAGCGTTTGGAGGACAACTAGTATCCGAGTAGTCGAGTAGAGTGTGGGAGTGGGGTGGAGGCTCGGTTAGGGTCGGCTTGTGACTCCTTACTAGCACAATTGTAATCTCTTGTACATATATTTCTCTTTTCTATAAAGTTAAGGTACGCCATTGGCGTACCCTCGAAAAAAAAAAGAAATCTTTTTGGCACCAACTTGGGAAATTATGATGATAACAATTGTTGCCGTCGGTGCTATTCATCCTATTAATGATGATAATGATTATGCTTATGATATGCCAAGCCACAAGCTTGGGGATGTTATGTTTGATGAGAATGACATGTTTGAGAATTTATTTGCTGCAATTAATATTTTTCCGAAGCTTAATGAAGATGATCTTTTTAGTCCCCTTACTTTGAATGATCAAATTTGCTATGACGATTGCAAGCCTCCTACTTATGATGATTATTGTGATGATACTTATGTTATAAAAAGTAGTGAAAATTATTGTCATAATTTTGAATATCATTTTACTGAACATTACTCTCTTAATGTGGGAACAATTTATAGTATTTGAGTTTCATATGATACTCCCACCATTATGAATGAGAATAAAATTGCTTATATGGAGAGTAATAAATTTTCTATGCTTTTGGATCATGAAAATAATGCTTTATGTGATGGTTATATTGATGATTTTATTCATGATGCTACTAAAAATTATTAAAAGAGAGGAACTTATGATTCATGATGCTCTCTTTATGTTTCAATTCTTATCTTTTATGCGGTCATCATTGAAATCATCATGCCTAGCTAAAAGGCATTAAAGAAAAGCGCTTGTTGAGAGACAACCCAACACTTTTACCTACTGTTTTTGTGTGTTCACATGATTAGTCTACTTTATTAATCATGTTTTATTGCTTTTTTTTCAATAAAGTGCCAAGTAAGACCTTTGGGATGGCTTACGGTGATAGTTGATTTAATCTTGCTGAAAAATAGAAACTCTTGCGCTCAAGAAAACAATTCTCATTTTTAACATAAGCGTGATAAAATACTGATTCTTTTTTTAGAAGATTAATAGACAAATTACCCAGGCTTTCCTATTTTTTAAGAATTTGTGGAGTAGCATAAGTATGGTTGGAGTACAGATTACTACAGGCTGTTCTGTTTTTTGACAGATTCTGTTTTCAATGCATAGTTTGCTTCTTTTCTAGTTTTTATGGCTTATATTGCTAAATATAAATTGTGGAAATGATATTCTACAGTAGGCATTGTGTGATAACAATTATAAATCTTGTCTTTGACAGTACGAAAAGTGAAATGGTTTGCTCTTTATCATACTAACCTATCTCGCAAAGTTCCGTTAAGTTTTATGTGATTGAAGTTTTGAAGTTTTGGGTGAGATGTCGATATGAGGAGAATAAGGAGTGAAAAGACCATAAGCTTGGGGATGCCCAAGGCAACCCAAGGTAGTATTCAAGGAATATCCAAGCAACTAAGCTTGGGGATGCCCCGGAAGGCATCCCCTCTTTCGTCTCCAGCATTATCGGTGACTCACCTGGAGCCATGTTTTCATTCGTCACATGATATGTGTTTTGCTTGGATCATCATTTTATTTTGTTAGGATTTGCTTTCTGTTATTTATAATAATATTTTGCATCTTTCTTTTCAATAAAAATATCAAGTATAGCCTTTGTCATGCTTATTTTGCAAGTCTACATGTTGCTGTTTCAAAACAGAAAGTTTATCGATGTTGCAAAAATTCCCTAGAAAAGTCAGAATGTGATAAAATGTTGAAACTTTTTGCAAAATAAGCTCTGATAAATTTTCTACGGTGTGGTAAATTTTCATAACTTTTGGAGTTAGGTAAGTATTTATACTCTTGCATTCTTTACAGATTATATTGTTTTGGCAGATTGCTGTTATGTTTGCATTGTTTGCATATGTTTGCTTGTTTAATGATTCTATTTGAGGATAGGAGTATTAAATATGCAGAGGAATTTAGTATGCAATGTTGAATAATAATTTTATTGATTTGCTACAGTAGAGAATTATAAGGTTTTTGCATTGGTTTATACTAACTTATCTCACGAGTTCTTGTTGAGTTTTGTGTGGATGAAGTTTTTAAGATTTAGGGAAACCGTGATATAAAAGGAATTAAGTGTAACATACCAAAATTCTAAATTTGGAATGTTATATTAAATAAATAATTGTGATTGTTTTTTTGATTTTTGTGTGATTGATTGTATGAAGCTGAGTGGAAATTGAAACTTTTTGAAAGTTGAATGAGAGGGAATAAAAGGACTTTCCCAAAACTTTCATCTTGCATTTTGATCTCCCTGAGTTCAAATTCATTACAAAACCCTAGAGTGAAGATAATATGACTTCTTCCATTTAAAAAATTAAAAGGGGTTCGAAAATGATTTGAATTTCCATTTGAAATATTTTAAATTTAGAAACTTTAAGCAACTCAATGAGTTCATGAGGGAAGATAAAAGGACTTCTTCATATTTGAAGAAAGAGAGTTGGAAGTTTCAAAGAAATAAATTGGAAGTCACTTTGAAGTTATTTGAAACTCATTTTCCATATGAAGTTCTTTGAAATTCCAAATTCAAATCCAATTGGGAGTTATTTGAGTTTCTTTTCAAAATATTTTTCTCCTAAACATAAATAAATGGAAATAAGGGTAAAATGATTCCCTTCAATGGAAAATTAGGAGAAAATAAATTTGAAATCATTTTGCTATTTTAAAAATGATTTTTATTGATTTTAAATGCAACAGTAGCACTGTTTGACTTTTATGATTTTTTTTGGAATTTATTTGAACTTGGAAAATAGTTCATCTTATTCTTGGTATTTTTCTGAGCATTTTGATATATAATATGCCTATGTTAATTTTTATATTTTTTATTTTATTCTGCTACAGTTTCCTTTGTGTTTTTTAAAAAAAAAACACACACACACACCACCTGGACCGTGGCCAGCTCGGCCCAGGAGCACCCCGCGGCCTAGCTAGCCGCTGGCCAATTCGGCCCAGGGCCAGCGCCCGGGCGCCCTTCGCTCCGCCTCGTCCGTCCGCTCCTCGTCTCCCTCTCACTCGCACGCAGCTGCCAGGAGGGCCCCGATCGTATCATCTCCAACCTCCCGCTCCTCCCGTTCAGATAGAGCATGCGTGTGCCGCCCGCAACTGCCGGCCGCTCCGCTCGGGATAGAGCTCATCCGCAGTCTCCGCAACCCCTTCTTGCGCCTATAAATTCCCCCGACGCCCCTCGTTCAATTTTTCCACTCCGCAACGACTCTCACCACTCGTGGCCGCTGCCCCATCGTTTCGCATCTCGCCAGAGCCGGAGCTTCTCGTCATCGTTTACGCCACTGGTGGCGCACCCGAACCCTCTTATTCTTTGTCAATCAACTTGCCTTGCCGTCCGGCATCTCGTTGACATGTTGCTTTGCCCCTAGGTTCGCCGGAGACGCTGCTCCGACGACCTGCGTCCTCGCCAGAGCACGGAGACGCCGCCCTTCGCTCCGCCCGTCTGGGTCACCCCGACGCGCGCTGTCGCCACCACCGGCTGCCCACGTCGTGCCCGTCCCGTTCGTCTCCTCCCCCGCCGCCGAGGAGCACCGCCGCCACCGCCCATCCGCCGCCTGACGCCAGCGCCACCGCCCCGTGTTCGCCGTCCTCGCTCGCTATAAGCCGCCCGCTTCTCCCCGTTCATTTAGTTTTTTTAGTATTAGATCAGTTTTGTTTTAGTTTGGTTAACCGCGGTTTTAGTTAAACCGGTCTCCGGTTTTCTTTTTATTTAGCCGTGGTAGCTGTTTTTCCTATTTAATGGCCGTTCGCCGTATAGCCACCGCAGCGAACGCTGCTTGGCCAGCCACGAGCCGCCACATGGCCAGGGACCTAGTTGCTGTAGTTTTAATTATAGATTAGACCCTGAGTTTTCAGTTTAGCCCCTAAACTTCGAATGGTTGTATCTTTTTAACCGTAGGTCCGAATTTGATGAAACCAGCGACAAAATGTTCGTCTCGAATAGCTTTATCCAGAGAACCAACTTTGAAAACTTTTGTAAAATTTCAAATTTTAATTTATTCAGGTTTGAATTCAAACTTCAAATGGCCATATCTCCTAAACCGTAGCTCCGATTGATGTGATTCTTTTTTGCACCGTATCACCGTTGCCAAACCCTATCGCTTGGACCTATCTCACGATAGTTTTCACACATTAGGATCTGTCCATAGTAGTTTTACTCGTATGCCTAGTATGCACTGTGGTCCACGTCACAAATTTTGGCACCCATGCCCTATGTTGTTTTGTACTTAGTATTTTCTTTTGATAGTTAAGTTTGTTGTGTGTTCATTTGGATTTTCCGAGTCTTTTCATGTTGCATGTTATTTGGTTCTCGGAAATGATTTCTTATGTGAGTGCAATGTTTGACTTTATAGATTTTCATCAGAGAGTGACGAATAGTTCTATTAAGTAAATTTCTGAGAGCGATATAATCTTCATCAACTATTACCAGGCAAGTTCACATTTGACCATTCTTCCAATTACCTATGTTTATATTATGCACTTAGTCCTTTTGTGGTAGGATTGCATGGTAGGATTTATTGTTGCCAGATGGCTATGCCATTACCTAGTAGTTCATTTGAGGTAGGTCTGATCTATACAACCTTGTCACCACCATGTAAGTTTATTTCTGCCTCACAAATGTAGACGTGGATTGGGTAGTGTTCATGGTGAGACATGAGTGACAAAGTAGTAATCAGGACCAAGACTTGTAAATGAACTACCTGGGCGGTATTTGGTTTGAATGGTGGCGAAGTACAGCGGGAGCATGCATGGTTAATCCATGGTGGTGCACCACTAGTGGTCGGCCACCCAGGCTCAAAGAGATCAATCGTATTCTCATGTCTAGAAGCTCATGTGTGCAGCCACAAGCCAATATGGGCTCTGGCTTAGTTGAGTAGTTAGTGTGACCCCTTCCGGGATGGGCTAGCAGATGTAGAATGATGTAGGTGTACCTTCCTATCCGTGGGTTAAGGGGGAACATTTTCGAAAGACTATGTCTCGGTCATCCTGTTCTCAAACGCCAGGCAGTGCGGGAACTTCAAGGGAGGCGATCGAGTCTTGTGGGGAAAAGTGCGCAAACCTCTGCAGAGTGTTAAAACCTAATCGATTAGCCGTGTCCCGGTTACGGACAACTTGAGCATCTAGTAGTGGAAATGCTGGGAGATCTCATCACTCTTAATTAAACAGTTGGGTTTTAAATGAAACTTTGGGAATGGATTGAGTTGGGTTTGCCAACTCATCCTATGCTATATAGTAGTGGCAGAATAATATCTTTTATTCTAGGGAAAAACTAGCTTTATGCAAAAACTAAACTTAGAGCTTTCCACCAGCCAAATTGCATGTACAAATAGGTTCATTATTCTTATGATGTGACTTGCCAGTACATTCAATGTACTGACCTACAGGGCTGCAACGTCTTATGTTGCAGGGATTTTTCTATGACGAGTAAGAGTTACGTTGTAGGGTTACGGTCTACACTCAACTTGCCGTTGGCATTGATGAGACTCCACACCCGTTCAATTGTTTCCGCTGAGATTTCTGAGGTATATATCAGTTTTACGTTCTTATACATGTGATTGCACTTTGATATATACATTGATGTACTGTGTGTGCCAGCATACCGATCTAGGGATGGCACGGATACACAAAGGCTTGACCGTTTGAGGTCGGGTCGCTACATTAAGGAGACACAAAAGCTCAAGCTTGGGGATGCCCAAGGCACCCCAAGATAATATTTCAAGAGTTCTTAAGCATCTAAGCTTGGGGATGCCCCGGTAGGCATCCCACCTTTCTTCTTCAACAATTATCGGTTAGTATCGGTTGAGCCTAAGTTTTTTACTTCTTCACATGATGTGTGCTATTCTTCGAATGTCATTTTGTTTTGTTTTGCTTGTTGTTTTAAAAAAATTCTTAGATCTGAAAGTTTTTAATAAGAGAGAGTCCTCAATTAGCTACCCATTTACTTAACTACTTGCATGATCTTCACTTATATGTTTTTGGAGTAGCTTGTCACTCTTGTGCTTCACTTATATCCTATGAGTAAATTGTTGAATAAATTGAATGCCGTGAAGTTGAAATAATATCATGCCTAGTGGTAGCTTCACATTGGGTTTTGAAAGTGAATCTTTTGAGGCTTAACAATCACAATATTGGTCATACAAGCAATTCACGAATAATTAGTATAAGGAAGAGAACTTTCACATGCAAATACACTATCTTGGAAATCTTTTGTGATTGTGAGCCCCCATCAAAATATTATATGCCAAAATTGTTGACGTTGGACAAGGAAGACAACATAATGGTTTATGTTTGTTCATATTCACATAGAAGTTATATTTTCATAGATCCTTCAACATGTGGTGCTTGCCCCCCATCTTTGCTAGCCAAAAATTCCGCACCAAGTAGAGATACTACTTGTGCATCCAAAAACTCTTAAACCCAAATATTATTTTCAAGAGTCCACCATACCTACCTAAGGATTGAATAAGATCCTTCAAGTAAGTTGTCATCGGTGCAATAAGGCAATAAAAATTGCTTCTAAAAGTGTTAGATCATTTAGTGTAAGAGAAAATTGAGCATTGTACGAACTAGTGATGGCAAAGAATAAAAGCGACAGACTGCATAATAAAGGTTGCTATCATAAGGGGCAATATAACATGACGTTCTTTTGCACTAAGGGGTTGAGCATACAAACAAATAAGTGCATGGCAACCTTTGCTTCCCTCTGCGAAGGGCCTATCTTTTACTTTTATGTATTTACTTTCATGCAAGAGTCAAAGTTCTTCTCTCTATTCCTTTTTATTTTTATCTTTTGTCAAGAATCATGTGGTGAGGAAAGATCTAGTCACATGTATCCAGTTGGATATGAGTAGCATGAGTTATTATTGCTGACATCACCCTTGAGATGAATACGTTGGGAGGCGAAATTATAAGCCCCTATCTTTCTATGTGTACGGTTGAAACGTTTTGCTCATGTGTATGCGGTGAGTGTTAGAAATCATAGAAGAATATATGATGGTTGAGTATGTGGAGCTCTTACTTAGACTCTGTTGAATAAGTTGAATTGCAATTGCTTGGTGACTAATAACTTAGGTTGTTGAGTTTCAAGAGAACTCATTGTTTGAACCTTAACATGTGAATTGGTTGCTACTTTAAAGATGAGAGATTTTATAAGAGTTGTTGTCATGATGCTAGGAAAAGTGATTGAAATTATCATTGATCAAACTTATGCACTTTGCTAGCATTCACACTTCACAAATTATTTCTTTTATCATTTACCTACTCGAGGACGAGTAGGAATTAAGCTTGGGGATGCTAATACCTATCCAATGTGTCTATAATTTATGAAGTATTCATGTTGTTTTATTATCATTCTTGGATGTTTTACAATCATTTTATAGCAACTTTATATCATTTTTTGGGACAAACCTATCGACCCAGTGCCGGTTGATGTTTTTTGCTTGTTTTTTACATTGCAGGAAATCAATATCAAACAAAGTCCAAACACCATGAAACTTTTTGTGCATTTTTTATGGACCAGAAGACACCCGATGGGCCAAAGCAGCACCTAGGGGGTGCCCCGAGGGGGGCACCAGGTGGGTTGTGGCCACCTCAGTGGCCTCCCACACCCCCTCTTTACCCTATAAATTCCCAAATATTCTGAAACCCTTGGGGTTAACCTAGATCAGAAGTTCCGCCGCCGCAAGGCTCTGTAGCCACCGAAAACCAATCTAGACCCCGTTCCGGCACTCCATCAGAGGGGGGAATCATCACCGGTGGCCATCTTCATCATCCCGGCAGCCACCACGATGAGGGGGTAGTCCACCCTTGGGGCTGAGGATTTGTACCAGTAGCTATGTGTTTAATCTCTCTCTCTCTCTCTCGTGTTCTTGAGATGTCGCGATCTTGATGTATCGCGGGCTTTGTTAATATAGTAGGATCATATGGTGTTTTCCCCTCTCTATCTTATTGTGATGAATTGAGTTTTCCCTTTGAGATTTCGTTTTATCGGATTGAATACTTTTATGGATTTGAGAACACTTGATGCATGTCTTGCAAATGAATACTCGTGGTAACAATGGGGTATTATTTTGATTCACTTGATATATGTTTTGGCACTCAACTCACGGATTCCCGAGGTGTCATTGGGGTAATCTACGCATAGGGGTTGATGCACGTTCTTGTCTTTGTTTCTCAAGTAGAAATCTTGGGGCACTCTTTGAGATTCTTTGCCCTGGATTGAGTATTATGAATCTAAAATTATTTGGTGTTATTTTAGTACGAACTCTTGGATAGATCGATCGGAAAGAATAGCTTCGAGGTGGTTTTGTACCCTGCAAACGATTTCTTCTTATGTTCTCTGCTAGATAGGAACTTTGGAGTGATTCTTCATCGCATGTGGAGGGATGGTTATATGATCTAATTATGTTAGCATTGTTGAGAGACTGCACTAGCAAAAGTACGGACCCTAGGCCTCATTTTCAAGCATTGCAATACCGCTTTTGTGCCCGTTTACTATTTGCTACCTTGCTGTTTTTATTTATTCATATTATAAAAATATATTTCTACCAAATATTACACTTTTATCACCATCTCTTCGCCGAACTAGTGCACCTATACAATTTGCCATTGTATTGGGTGTGTTGGGGACACAAGAGATTTGTTGTATTTGGTTGCAGGGTTATTTGAGAGAGACTATCTTCATCATACACCTCCCACGTATTGATAAACCTTAGGTCATCCACTTGAGGGAAAACTGCTACTGTCCTACAAAACTCTGCACTTGGATGCCCAACACATGTCTACAAGAATATAGTTGCATAGTAGACACTAGTATCTATTGTCCTTCATCAATGTACTTATATTTGTCAGCTAGTTCTTCATGTACACTTTGCAGCTTATTTTCCCTTGCCCTTCATTTTCTACACATCAGATCTACATTTACTCTTACCAAAATATTGAATAAAACCAATGTTACTGAAGAAGTTTAGCTCCGCATTGCTCTTGTCAGTGCCTTTTGCCTGTATGTTGTATTTACATTTGTACTTTGCATCTTAAGTTAAATAATCGCCATTTGTTCCTATATTTTCACATCTATATTTACTCTTAACAAAATGTAGAATAAAGGCAATGCTCTTGAAGAAGAGGGTTCGGTAAACTTCTTGAATTGCCCCCATCAATATGGACAAGGGCTTTATAAAGCTTGTCTTCACTACTAATGTAAGTTTATCCTCCTCGAGCCTTCAAACTTTGTTGTGTATATTTGGATAGCTATGAGTGCAAATGATGTTTATTTTTGTCGTCTACATCAAATTGGTTGTTCAAAGTTTATTAAGTACATAAACATAAGTTTGTCCCTCTTAATTTCAGTCTTTAGTTATACAACCTAGTTCCTTATTTGTACCATGTAAATTAAACTAAACATAGCAAGTTATATTCTTTAGCACTATGTGTATGCTTGTGTTCTTGATGTGTAATCAAGTAGTGTGGTGAAACTACCAACAACATCACAATGTCATATCCTGCTATGTCTCAACTATGAACAATGCCATATTATATTAATTTTATTTAAATCGTGTCTCTTTATTTACCAATCCGAAATTGTATAAATTGATAATACACTCACCATTCATGCTTATATGTTGTTTAGAACTACATATATGCTTGTGTTCTTAACCTGTAATCCAGTGGTTTGGTGAAGCTGGTCGCTCCTGCATAATGCCATTTCCTGCCATCTTAACTATGAACAATGCCTATTATGTTAATGCTATTTAAAACTGTGTCTCTTTATTTTTGACAAAGAAATGAGATGAATTGACAACGTTTATGCTTGTATGTGCAAAACCTATTATCTACCTACTTGTTTCTCTTTCAAGGTGACAGCACCGCTGCTAGGAAGAACTGCCACAATGATAGTGAGACGAACCCATTGTTTGTCCCTCTAACATATATTCCAGAGAAGAAGGCAACACATATTGAGGGTAGGGATACAACCACAAAGTCATATCTTGATGTAGTGTCGAACTTACTCAGTGACACAAGCTCGATGAAGTCACCGCCTGAATCTGTTCGACTTCTTCAGTCTGAAATTCAAGCAGAAAGACATGCTTCCGCTCAAATCCGACTGGAACTCCAATCTCTATGCAAGATTAATCATAAGTACAGGACGTCTATTGATGCTATGCAGCTTAAGTTGGTGGATATAAGCATCAAAGAAGCACAGTCTCATCAGGTTCCTAAGCTTCTTGCGCTGCAGCTCCTGGGCTGGGCTAACCTTTCTTGAACTGTGTTGAAGTGTTGCCGGTTCTGTCTATTATTTTGTTGGCATGTTAACCTCCACTGGTGGCGACCTGCCCAGTTTATGGAATCTGTTGTCTGGTTGCCCTTTATTATCACTGGCGGCGACATTTGATGCCCAGGGGATGTAATATGCTGTAATTTCTTTGTTGTATAGTCTAGGTTTATTCTTCGTCACGATGCGGTAATTTATTTGTTGTTTATGCTGTCGTCGCTATGAGAAAAGGTTGTAATCTTCAATCGGTGTGCAATGAGCCAATAGGTATAAAATAATAATTTTTGTACGAAAACTGGTCGGTCGCCAATCGCTAGTATGGGCCGAACTGTGGGCCTACAATCATCTTGGGACATTAGTTAGGTCTAGTCTTAATCTGGTCCACTATTAGTTTCGTGCCTTTAAAAGGCCGAGTAAACCGCTTGCCTTAATTGGGCTAGAAAATTAAATAGGCTTTTAACTTAATTGTGGCGAACAAATCATGGGCCGACAGCGTGCTGTAATATAAATCGGCCCATTATTGGCCCATTCGGGTGACAGGCCATTAAAAGGGTGAAATGTTTTTGGGCCTTGGCTGACCCAATTACATGACGGACGGGAAGCAGGCCAGATGTATAACGGGCCAAAATTAGGCCCAACACTCTCAAGGGCCTTTAACGAGCCGATAGGCAGTTTGGGCTAGAATGTATCCCTGAAGACTATGGGTCGTTAAGAGGCCGAAATTAACTACAAACCATAATAAGGCCCAGGTGCAACTCGTGCCTTTAAATGGCCGAAAGTGAAACCGGTCCGAAAGAGGCCCATATGTAGACAGGGCCGCTGATAGGCCAAAACTAATATCGGGTCGATCTGTTAAACGGGCCATTAAGAGGCCGAAGAGCAAATCAGGCCCCAATGGACCCAATGGACAGTAGCTGTTAAAAGGGCCATATCTGTTATGGGCCGTAATTTGGCCCAAGAAATGAAAGTCAGTTAACAGGCTGGATGAGGTATGGACCGTAATTTGGCCCAAACTATTGCAGGCTGTTAACGGGTTGGATCTGATATAGGCCGTAAACTAGCCCAGAATATTGCAGTCATTTAACGGCCCATATTTGATGTGGGCTATAATTTGGTCCGGAAAATATTAGTTGTTAACGGGCCGGCCCATTAGATCTTTCAAAATCTTGTGGGCCTATTCCTAGGCCCGCTTTTAAACCTATATGGGCCTCTATTGGGCCGTCCCATATGTCAACGTTTCATTGGCGGTTCTTGTCAAATGGACAATTGACATCTGTCCCAGCGCTGAGTCGACACATGGATCGTCGGCGAATGAGAATTTTACACGTGGAAAATCGCCATTGGTCCGGGCTGTTAAGGGCTTATCGGATCCAAACCGGTACAAGATAGCTTAACGGTGACCCATTACGGTGGATGCCACGTGTCGGTTACCCTTAACGAAAGCACTTCTATGACGCGCGATTTATCATCATGGAAGTGGACACTTCTGTGATGATAATTTTGGTAATGTCATGGAACACTTCTACGACATCACATGTATGACTATCTTGATTCTGTCATAAAATCGCCATGGATGTACAAGCATGACTGTCAGTGTCAAAACCGGCGGATCTCGGGTAGGGGGTCCCGAACTGTGCGTCTAAGGCGGATGGTAATAGGAGGCAGGGGACACGATGTTTACCTAGGTTCGGGCCCTCATGAAGTAGGTAATACCCTACGTCCTGCTTGATTGTTCTTGATGATATGAGTATTACAAGAGTTGATCTACCACGAGATCGTAGAGGCTAAACCCTAGAAGCTAGCCTATGGTATGATTGTATGTTGTCCTATGGACTAAACCCTCCGGTTTATATAGACACCGAAGGGGGTTAGGGTTACAGAGAGTCGGTTACAAGGGAGGAGATCTCCATATCCGTATTTCCTAGCTTGCCTTCCACGCCAAGGAGAGTCCCATCTGGACACGGGACGAAGTCTTCAATCTTGTATCTTCATAGTCCAATAGTCCGGCCAAAGGATATAGTCTGGCTGTCCGAAGACCCCCTAATCCAGGACTCCCTCAGTAGCCCCTGAACCAGGCTTCAATGACGATGAGTCCCGCTCACAGTATTGTCTTCGGCATTGCAAGGCGGGTTCTTCTCCAAATCCTGAATGTCTTCTTAGTAGTGTTCGGCTCCCATAAATGTTGGACTTCTTGGCTTCTGCGCCCAATAAGGGCCATCTTCCACGCGTCGGGAGAATGCGAGGAGCCAGGGCGTTTTTACATTCGCCCCCTAGCCAGGTAAATAAATCATCTATTAAAGGGATGGGGATTCTTAGATCCAATCCACACCATCCTCCCATGGCGAGAATCCATCGGAGCGCGCTCAGAAAAATCCATTCCATCATGGCCGGCCACCGCAGCTCCTCCTCCCGCCCCCGTAGCCCTAAGCCCGGTGATTGGGAGAGGTGTTCCTTCCCGCACAGCCGATTAGTAGAGTTGCAGACCCAGGGATTTCTCCCTCCAGCGTATATGGTCCCCGTCCGAGCCGGGCTCACCACCTATAATGGTGGGGAGCAAGCGGAGAGCTTCCCCAGTCCCTCTAAGGGGGAGCGGGTATGCCTTGTCCCTTACTTACTAAGGGACTCGGATTTCCAATTCATCCGTTCCGCTGCGGGCTCCTGGAGTTTTACGGCCTCCAACTGCATAATTTCACCCCTGCTTCCATATTACACATCGCCAGTTATGTTGCCCTTTGTGAGCTGTTTCTGGGCTGCGAGGCTCATTTCGAGCTGTGGAAAAGGTTATCTTTCCTTGTGCCCGGCACATAGAAGGGGTCACTTTATCTGGTGGGCGGAGCCAAAATATGGTGCATCGCCGAGATCAGATACCTGTCCGGTACTCTGAAGAAGACGTTCGAGGACTGGCCTTCGGAGTGGTTTTACATGGAGGATGTCCCCCTTCCAGACCCTGTTTGGCGGGGTCTTCCTGAGTTCAACAATGCTCCTCTGAAGAAACGCCGAAGCTGGCGCCCATGGAGCCCCCGAGAGGAAGACAACGGACAAGTCCTTTACCTGATGAACTAGATTAAAGCGTTGGCTCAATCAGGATTGACAATAATCGAGGTTATGTCAATATGCATAATGCGGGGAGTGCAGTCACTTCAATATCGAGGGCACCCCCTCTGGTGTTTTAATGGGGAAGATGATGCCACCCGTTGCGGGCGTAAGGGACCGGACTCCGCTGCTGCTTTAGCAAAAATTCTGTCCGAGTTGTTCAAGGGAGAGGAAGAGGAGTTCATCCGTATCAAGCCACGGGATGGATTCTCCATCTACAACCCTCCAAGATGGGTGAGCTGTACCTCTTTACTCCCATCCTTCTAGCATTCTTCGTCGTAGGTACTCACCTTGCCATTTCACGACAGGAACTGCGAAAAGCTGTAAGGGAGGTTAACAACCCACCTCCACAACCAGAGGACCCTGGCCGGTCCCTCGATCCCAGACTCGAAGAGGATCCGGACATATTTGTGGAGCTGATAGACAGACAATTCTATCAATTGAGCTGTGATGACGCCATGGTGGCCATAACGGCCGACTATCCCGGACTACTCCCGGCGTCACACGTAAGAAAAACCAAAGTCCCAACTCCCAAAAAGGATCCCCTTTTATGCACTTCACCTACCATACACATATGGTGTTTTACAGGGAAGGCATTCAGGACGCCGTGCCGAACCCGTAGCAACTCGCCAACAAGAGGCACCGAAGCCGGGTAGGCCAAAAAGGAAGGCGGTCAGGATGGAGACGCCGGCACAGAGGTATGACGCAAAACCTCACTCCATGGTTGTCATCTTACTTTAAAATATAATGACGTCCATGTTTCTTAGCAGATAAAACGCTCACTGGACTATATTCGGAGAGGCTGCCGATCACGCCTCGACCAGTCGGGCTCCAGGGCCAGACATGGAGGTGGAAGCTAACGCGGGGCAGACGCCGGATGATCCTCCTACAGAGGATGCAGACAGACTATTTGCTACAAATTCCTAAGTGGAGAGCGCCATGAATCACAGGCGTCACCGGGCCATACTCCGTGACGCTTGTTTCTCACCAGAGGCATTTGATGCCTTCAATTTCGGACACGCATACATCCGTGCTGCTCAAAATGGTCTAGCCAGAGCCACGAACCAGTATGTAAGGGATATACGAGTAAGAAAATCTGACGATTATATGTATCAGTAGCCCCTGAGACTTGAAACAGTTGACGCAACTGATTTAAGGATCATTATTTGTGCAGGTTCTTACAAAGAAGAATTCCCAATTGTCTCAAGAGTTGGATGAGTGCAAGGCCCAGCTAGGGGCCGCTGTTGCCACGTTGAAGGAGTCCGAGAAGGGTCCCTCTGGTAACACTTGTTTCCCTTGCAAAGAATACGGGTACCAGGTAGTATGCGGCATGTATGCAAATCTAACAATAGATGTTGCAGGTGGCCCCGGAGCGAATCCGGAGGTCGTGGAGGTGGATGCGGCACGTGATGATCGACAGCGAAATGTTGGCGAGCGCGTGTTGATGCGAGTCAGGCAGGAGAAAAATGATCTCCAAGACGCCAATATCCGGCTGGTCGTGGAACTGAAAGATGTCCGAGCTCAGCTTGCGAACTCCGTGAAGGAGAATAAACAGCTTCGGCGCGGCATTTTTACTAAGTCCTTGAACAAACTTTTAAAGGAGTTTGGCGAAGAAGCCGGCTAACAGAGTTATGTCTGCAGGTATGCTAACGGGTCGTCCCACGGAGGAGATGCCCGGGTCTTCGGGTGATCTTCTACTAGAGCTCTCACAACTGCACGAGCAAGTTCGGCAGGTGATGCAGGATATTGCCCAAGCCTTGTGGCCATCCACATCCTCGCCAGGAGGCATGGGGGAGCTTATAGAGAAGCTCAAGGGAGCGCGGCGGCGCTTCCGATTATGGAAGATATCAGCCTGTCGACAAGGTGCAAGGGAAGCCTGGGCTATGGTGAAGACACGATATACCATAGCGGACCCAAACCACATGGCCGAGGTCGGACCTGTGGGGCCCAATGGGAAAGAGATCCCCGTCAGTTTAGTGTATGATCAAGTAGAATTAGCCGCAAATATTCCCAACAGGATTGTAGGGTAGACAGCCTGTTGGATGGTATAGAAGAAGAATTGAATCAGTCTTAGCAACTTTGCAATTCAAGTGACATATGTAATGTCCCTAGCCGGATTGTAAATCATTTGTCATGGCGGTCCTTTTCACTTTGACCTCTGGACCTGACAGTCCAGAGTGTATCCGAATACCTGCTCGGTTATGTAAAAACCGGGGCATGCATGGAGACCAGGCGTAGGGGTCATAAGTGCTTGAACAGACAAGTACCCAACTAGTTATGTTATATTACATGGGTAGTAAGAAACATCTTCCAGGGAGAATAGTTCCGTTAAGGGTTCCTTTCCTTGGGTACGCATGCCCTAATGTGCATGTCCGAACTGCGAAAAGAGACGCGGGATATAAACATCTGGGGGCATGTTTCGAATTAGATAAAAGTCATCTTTTATTCACCGACCGGATATTCCCTTAAGAACGCTAGCTTTCGGCTTCACCCAGTCTGAGGTACACATCCGGCTGACCCAGCAGTAACAATCGTAGAGGTGCTCCCCTTATGCCCTAAGCGAATTAACGAGAACGTGGGGCATAAATACAAGAGCCAGGGAACCCATCTTGGCCAAAACTTAAGTCATATCGATGCATATAATGGCGAAAAAGGGTACATGCGGAAGAATAACACATGTATGGGACGTAAAGCCCAGGAAAATAGTTAGATTAAGCTTCTGTATAAGAAGCCCCTAGGTATAATGAGCGCGGTTAGCGCGTCAAGATTGTGTAACCAGGACACAAGTATAGCCTTTAAGGGCCTTGCAGAGAGTAAAAAGGGAGAAAGAGAGAAAAGACAGATATGCAACAATTTGATGGAGGTGAGGAGATGAACATAGAGTTCGGTGCTAGGCGTAGAATCTTTGGAGTCTGGCTGCATTTCATGGGTTTGGCTCGAGTCGATTATCCGATGCGTCCCGCAGACAGTATGCTCCACCGGTCAGAACCTGGTCAATAATGAAGGGACCCTCCCATTTGGGCTTGAGCTTGTTCTTTTTCTTCTCCGGCGGGTGTAGAACTAGTTCACCAACGTTATAGGTTTTGGCCCGTACTTCTCTGCTTTGATACCTTCGATCCTGTTGCTGATAGAATGCGGAACGGGCCTTTGCCACGTCGCGGTCCTCCTCCAGGGCGTCCAAACTATCCTGCCGATCAAGCTCGGCCTCTTTTTCTTCGTACATGCACACTCGAGGTGAGTCATGAATTATGTCGCAAGGCAGAACCGCCTCTGCGTCGTACACCATGAAGAACAGTGTGTATCCGGTAGTGCGATTTGGCGTAGTCCGCACCCCCCATAGTACGGAGTCGAGCTCCTCTACCCACTGCGTGTTTGGCTCCTTTAAGGACCGCACTACTCTGGGTTTAATGCCGCTCATGATAAGACCATTCGCTCGCTCGACTTGACCGTTAGTTTTTGGGTGATAAACAGAAGCATAATCGAGCTTGATGCCCATGTTGCTGCACCAAAGTTTCACCTCGTCAGCTGTAAAGTTCGTGCCATTGTCAGTGATGATGCTGTGGGGGACGCCATAATGGTGTACGACCCCGGATATGAAGTCTATCACCGGTCCGGATTCAGCCGTTTTGAAAGGTTTGGCTTCTATCCATTTGGTGAATTTATCCACCATGAATAGTAAGTATTTTTTTCTTATGGGCTCCCCCTTTAAGGGGTCCGACCATATCAAGCCCCCAAACCGCAAAGGTCCAAGTAATGGGGATAGTTTGGAGAGCGGTAGGCGGCATATGGCTTTGGTTTGCAAATAGCTGGCAACCGACGCAATGCTGGACCATATGTTGAGCATCTGCCCAGGCCGTCGGCCAATAAAAACATGTACGGAAGGCCTTGCTTACAAGGGCCCGAGCTACGGCGTGATGGCCGCCGAGTCCGGCATGGATTTCTGCCAAAAGCTTCTGCCCTTCCTCTTCGGAGATGCACCTTTGAAGGACACTGGTAGTTCTTTTCTTATAAAGCTCTCCCTCGTGGACCTTGTAGGCTTTAGATCGCCGCACTATGCAGCGTGCCTCATTTTGGTCCTCGGGTAGTTCCTGCCTGGTTAGGTAGGCCAGGAATGGTTCTGTCCACGGGGCGATGACGGCCATTATTATGTGGGATGAAGGTGTTATTTCAATAGCAGAGCCCCCGATTGTGTCAGAGTGTTCGGTATCTGGGGTTGTGGCCGTGTCTGGACTATTGTTGCCGGTGTCCCCTTCCCATACCATGGATGGTTTAAACAGTTTTTCCAGGAAGATGTTCGGTGGGACAGGGTCACGTTTAGCGCCGATACGGGCGAGGATGTCCGCCGCCTGGTTGTTTTCCCGAGCCACATGGTGGAATTCAAGCCGCTCGAACCGAGCTGACATTTTGAGGACGGTGTTGCGATATGCCGCCATTTTCAGATCCTTGGCATCGAAGTCTCCATTTATTTGTGATATTGCGAGGTTCGAGTCCCCACGCACCTCCAGGTGTTGAATGCCCATGGAGACTGCCATCCGGAGACCGTGTAATAGGGCCTCCTATTCGACTGCGTTATTGGAGTCTATATATATTATTTGAAGTACGTATTGCACTGTATCCTCACCGCTCTTGGCCACCTGCGGGAGTACCCAACATGCTCTAAGGCTATGTGTTGGTATGGTGTCCGCTGTACTATGAATTTTGCAGGGCCCGTTAAGCCATCCCTCCAATATGGTTCCACGCCCTGTAGTGGGCTTTTGCTTCTTTGTAATTGAGTCGGGCGACTTATGAGAGTGCACCCTTTTAGTTCGGACTGGGGATCTTGTCAGAGCCGGATTGTCCCAAAATTGTGTTTGGGTTTTCCAGGTGCTTTCCATCGCATAGTATTTCCGTACTATGGCCGCCAAGTCAGCGAAGTGTGCTATGTCATGGCGACTTATGGCATTGAGGATTCCCTTGTCTGTGCAATTGTTGCAAAAGAATGAAATTGCGCCTTCCTCGTGACAGTCCTTGACCTTATTCATTACAAGGAGGAATCTGGCCCAATAGTGATGTACTGTCTCTTGGGGCACTTGCCTAATGTGGGAAAGATCGTTTGTATCTGGGTGGATGGGTGTATTTAAGTCCAGACCTTGACCTAATCTGAGATCCCGGGGTAGGGGAGTTTCCGATCTTGGAAGTTCGGGCTCCGGGATGTTGCTCCGCGGGTTCGGTATGCGACCTAATTCTAGGTTCAGGGTTAGGGCGATTTCCTCCCGTGAGCGGGTATCCAGCTCGGAGAGCTCGGGAATCCGGGCATAGTTCGTCCTCAGGATAGAGGGAGAACCGCCGCGTTGCTCCTCCACCACCGCTCTTTGATGGGTGACCGGCGTAGAGTTAATCTCCCTTTGGTCGAGTTTAAGCCCGATCCGATCGTAGTCTGTAGCGACTCCAAGAGCAGCGATGCTTTCCAAGAGCTCGTTGAAAGAGGAGAGCTCCATTGGATCCATCTGTTCAGCGAATTTTGAGCCGATGTGGAGGCTATTTTCGATGACCCGAGAAGTCATCGTCGGCGCAACGGCCGAGCGGGCGGTCATGAAAAAGCCGCCTAGTCGGAGAGTTTGGCCTACAGCCAGGGCTCCCCCAGAAGTGATGTTGTCCTTGATGACGAGACGAGCCATCCCCCCTTATGATGACGGCACAGTGGAACTATCAATAAAAGCACCAATGTCGGTGTCAAAACCGGCGAATCTCGGGTAGGGGGTCCCGAACTGTGCGTCTAAGGCGGATAGTAACAGGAGGCAGGGGACACGATGTTTACCCAAGTTCGGGCCCTCTTGAAGGAGGTAATACCCTACGTCCTGCTTGATTGTTCTTGATGATATGAGTATTACAAGAGTTGATCTACCATGAGATCGTAGAGGCTAAACCCTAGAAGCTAGCCTATGGTATGATTGTATGTTGTCCTACGGACTAAACCCTCCGATTTATATAGACACCAGAGGGGGCTAGGGTTACACAGAGTCGGTTACAAGGGAGGAGATCTCCATATCCATATTTCCTAGCTTGCCTTCCACGCCAAGGAGAGTCCCATCCAGACACGGGACGAAGTCTTCAATCTTGTATCTTCATAGTCCAATAGTCCGGCCAAAGGATATAGTCCGGCTGTCCGAAGACTCCCTAATCCAGGACTCCCTCAATGAAAAAAAAACGTGACCTACTATGACAAACATGTATCATCACGGAAGTGTATTTTTTTGTAGTGAGTCATATTGCTTACCACCAATGTCTTATTTTGATTCGGCCATATTGCAAGATGAAGCGGCCCGAACCAACCTTACATGTCCACGTACATGAGACCAGTTCTACCGACAGACATGCAACTTGTTTGCATAAAGTTGGCTGGTGGGTGTCTGTTTCTCCTACTTTAGTTTAATCGAATTTGACTACAGCTGGTCCTTGGAGAAGGTTAAAACAGCAAACTTGATGAATCACCGTTGTTGTTTTTGCCGTAGGTAAGTACGGTTCTTGCTGGAAACCCTAGCAGCCACGTAAAACTTGCAACAACAAAGTAGAGGACGTCTAACTTGTTTTTGCAGGGTATAATGTGATGTGATATGGTCAAGACATGATGTGATATACGTTATTGGATGAGATGATCATGTTTTGTAAGTTATCGTCAACCGGCAGGAGCCTTATGGTTGTCTTTTTATTGTATGAAATGCAAACGCCATGTAATTTCTTTACTTTAACACTATATGTTAGCGATAGTTGTAGAAGCAATAGTTGGCGAGACGACCATGACGCAATGATGGAGATCAAGGTGTCGAGCCGTTCACGACGGAGATCATGACGATGCTTTAGAGATGGAGATCAAAAGCACAAGATGATGATGGCCATATCATGTCACATATTTTGATTGCATGTGATGTTTATCTTTTATGCATCTTATTTTGCTTAGTACGGCGGTAGCATTATAAGATGATCCCTTAACTAAATTTCAAGGTAAAAGTGTTCTCCCTGAGTATGCACCGTTGCTACAGTTTGTCATGTTGAGACACCACGTGATGATCGGGTGCGATAGACTCTGCGTTCATATACAACGGGTGCAGGACAGTTTTGCACATGTGGAATACTTGGGTTGAACTTGACGATCCTAGCATGTACAGACATGGCTCGGAACACTGGAGACCGAAAGGTCGAACATGAATCATATAGTAGATATGATCAACATAGAGATGTTCACCATTGATGACTACTCCATCTCACGTGATGATCAGACATGGATTAGTTGATATGGATCACGTATCATTTAGATGACTTGAGGGATGTCTATCTAAGTGGGAGTTCTTAAGCAATTTGATTAATTGAACTTAAATTAATCATGAACTTAGTCCTGATAGCTTTTTGCATATTTATGTTGTTGTAGATCAATGGCTTGTGCTACCGTTCCCTTGAATTTTAATGCGTTCCTAGAGAAAGCTAAGTTGAAATATGATGGTAGCAGATGTTATGAACGTTTGACAAGCTCAATATGATTACTTGATAGTTTAGTGTGCCATGCCTTATGTCTTAGAATCGGGGATTCAAAGACATTTTGAATGCCATGGAACATATGAGATGTTCCAAGAGCTGAAATTGGTATTTCAGACTCATGACTGTGCCGAGAGGTATGAGACCTCTGACAAGTACTTTGCCTACAAGATGAAGGAGAATAGCTCAGCCAGAGAGCATATGCTCAGAATGTTTGGGTAGTACAATCGCTTGAAAGTGGGAGTTAATCTTCCAAATAAGATAGTGATTGACAGAGTTCTGTAGTCACTATCACAAAGCTACTATAACTTCGTGATGAACTATAATATATAAGGGATGACGAAAATGATTCCTGAGCTCTTCGCAATGCTGAAATCAGGGAAGGTAGAAATCAAGAAAGAGCATCAAATGTTGATGGTTAACAAGATCACTAGTTTCAAGAAAAAGGGCAAAAGGGAGAGAAAGGGAACTTCAAGAAGAATGGAAAACAAGTTGCCGCTCCCATGAAGAAACCCAAAGCTAGACCCAAGCCTGAAACTGAGTGCTTCTACTGCAAAGGAAATGGTCACTGGAAGCGGAACTGACCCAAATACTTGGCGGATAAGAAGGATGGCAAAGTGAACAAAGTATATTTGATATGCATGTTCTTGATGTGTACTTTACTAGTGTTCATAGTAGCCCATGGGTATTTGATATCGGTTTAGTTGCTAAGATTAGTAACTCAAAACAGGAGTTGCAAAATGAACAGAGACTAGTTAAGGGCGAGGTGACGTTGTGTATTGGAAGTGATTCCAAGGTTGATAAGGTCAACATCACACACTCCCTCTACCTCCGGGATTGGTGTTGAACCTAAAGAAATGTTATTTGGTGTTTGTGTTGAGCATGAATATGATTGGATCATGTTTATTGCGATACGGTTATTCATTTAAGTCAGCGAATAATTGTTGTTCTGTTTACATGAATAAAACCTTCTATGGTCATACACCCAATGTAAATGGTTTATTGAATCTCGATCGTAGCGATACACATATTCATAATATTGATGCCAAAAGATGCAAAGTTGATAATGATAGTGCAACATATTTGTGGCACTGCCATTTGTCAGATTACGGGTTCCGGCAAACCCTTGAGGTTCAAACTCTAGGGTGCGCACGAAGATCTCTCTCTCTCTCCCTCGCTCATTCTCACAACGATCTCAAGGCCTAGCTTGCCGAACCCACGGAACAAGAGACACGAGAGTTTATACTGGTTCGGGCCACCGTTGTGGTGTAATACCCTACTCCAGTGTGGTGTGGTGGATTGCCTTGTAGGTTGAGGATGAATCAGTACAATGGATGAACAACCTCCTGAGGAGAGGTGTTCTTGAGCTCGATGAGCTGGTGAGATGGCCTTGCTGGAGTGGATCAGGTCCAAGATGAGCCGATCCTTGACTACGGTGGTGGCTAGTCCTATTTATAGAGGCCCTGGTCCTCTTCCCAAATGTTAGGCGGGGAGGGATCCCACAACGGCCAATTTCGAAGGGAGACAACTAGTACAAGCTATCCTGACAAAAGGTGGTCTTCGCCTGCCGAAGGTTTTGGTGGTGACGCCGTCGTGGGCTCCGCAGTGACCTGCGTCGTGCCGTCCTGCTAGTCTTGGTCTTGTTGCACCGATATGGAAACCTTTGCATGATGCATCGGGACTCCTCGCATGCGCCTGCCTCTTTAGCACCAAAGAGGAAACTGGCACTCTGAGCCTGCTGGCGCCCGCCTGGCCTTGGTCGTCATGGCTCATGTCATGCAGACCTCGTGAGGTACCCCCTGCATAGATATCTCTGCTCCTCGGGAGCCACCCTAGCGAGGTCGCCCCTGAGGAGGTCTTGGTGTCGTCCGCCTCGTGAGGGTCTTGAGTGGTTGCTGCCGAAGGTGGGCCATACCAGGCCGTTGGTGGAGCCATGCTCTGGGCCGTAAGCAGGCAAGTCTGGGTACCCCCGTTCCCAGGATGCCAGCAGTAGCCCCCAGGCCCAAGGCGCGTTCGGACTTGGCATCAAGGCGAAGCCAAAGGGCAAGTGCAGAGCGCCGCGGGCCCCAACAGCCTGCGGCCTTAATTGACGTGTGGCAATTGACAGGACGTGGGCATCTCCGCTTCCCCATGCTGCCTCGGCAACTGTCCGACTTGACGAGTCCCTGCTGCATGCAGAAGAAAATCACCATTACTTTAGATTGTGGAGGCCGGCGGTTGGCTTTCGTCTGGCTATAAATGAGAGGGGTGGAGCCCCTGTCGCTCATCCTCTCCTCCACTCCATCTGTTTCTTCTTCCTCTTTGCTCCGCCGTCCTGCTGCGACACCCATGGCGCCGATGAAGAGATTCACGGCCGCGGAGAAGGGGAAGGCGCCCAAGCGGGGTCGTGGCCACCCCTGCAAGCACGCGGCAACCCCTGCTGTGGTCCCTCATGGGCACAGAAGAACTTCTTTGGGGTCCGGCGCCATTCCCGACGGCCGCGGCGGCATCTCCTCCCGCGACGGGAGTCACCCGAGATGCGGAAGTCCCGCCCACGAAGGGGGCGCGCCATGGTCAACCAGCCTCCCCGGCCGCGCTTCCACTCAACGAAGGTGCTGCCGGAGTTTGTCGTGTGGTCAGAGAACCCGGCTGGCACCTGGCTTCAGCTTCCGTGCTCCTTTGCCGGCGAGCTGCCGGCCATGGGTCCTGGCGGCCTTTGGCTGCAGGCCGACGGCTGCTGCAGCAAGGCTTCATGGGTCGCGGTGGAGGTCTCCATCATGGGCAACGTAGCCCTGTCCCACGGCAGGCAGACACCTGCCCGCGCGCATGGTCTGGGTAGGCGGTGCACCCTCCACTTCAAGTACGACGGTGCCGCGACCCTCTTCGTGAGGGTGTTTGGGGAAGACGGTCACCACACTGGGTGCTGCCCTGAACACAGCGAGAGTGACGGAGTGCTCGGCCATGGCAATGACCGTTACGAGGACGAGGGTGGGTTCGCCCCCGGCGACTGTCGCGGCTCATTCGGCAACGGCGGCTCCTCCTCTAGCGAAAGCTCCAGCAGTGGCGGCTACGACCAGTCGCCACGTCGCCGGGCTTGCTACGAGGACGGTGGTGGGTCATCCCATCATCGCGCTCTAGTGAAGCGCAAGGAGGGATCCGGTTGAGTCCGGGGGGCCGATCCTAGTGAGCATCCGCGCTGTAGGAGTCTCTTTTGCCTGTCCTTTCCTTTCCTCCCGCATTACAAGAAACAAGTATGGGGCCCTGTGAGGGCGTGTAATGAACCATACTGTTTATGCTGCTTTGTGCTATGTTTATTGTTCATGTGTTGTGTTATGGCGTTTGTGCTTCATGTAGACATAGAGGGATAACTTAGTTGGATGCGCCCAGGGTAGTTTCCTGTCTCGCGAGGGTGTGCCCTCTCGGACCTGGTGAGCCCTCCTTGTTGCTGCCTCGGGAGCTGTCGACCTCAGGAGGCGTCACAAAGCTGCAGAAATTGTTAGGACGTCCGTCGGGTGCCTTGTCCTTCCTTGCGCGAGGCCTCATGATCATGTCCTAGCGCACCACGTCGCAGTACCCGTGCGGCACGGACTTAGAGGGGTGCGCCAACCGTGAGCTCAACTGAGGGTGCCTCACGAAGGTCAGGGGAGCCGAAGCTCTAGAGCGGCAGGGCTTAGGGGAGGCGTGTCTGTGGCTTAGGTTAGCCCAGCGCATGCACACACCTGCCCAGCCCCCATGCGAGGCACGCGAGGGAGAGCGTCGAGCAACTGCCGCCTTCCCTGGCGCAAAACAAAGAACCGAGCGAAGAAGTAGAGAAAAAGAAAAGGTTCAACCGAGCAATCGAGAAATGCTAGAACTCCAAATTCCATAAAAGGGGGGCAAACCAACTACAGAAAGCAAATGAACAGCCGTGTTCGGCACCTAGTCTAGTCTTCTCACCAGCGCGGACCTAAGTGCTTCCACTAGGACATGGGAGGGAGCCCCCGAGGCCCGAGGGCGGCACTTCGGAGACTCCGGGGCATGTACAGCCCCACTCATTATTACGTGAGAGTGTCACGAGCAGAGACCTTCACAGGCACTGGGCCTTGCTTCATGGGTAGAACTTCCGAAGGTGCTGGATGTTCCAGGCACTCTGGATGGGGGTCTCGTCCTGCATCTCCAGGCGTGCGGCGCCAGGCCTGGAGACGCGGGCAATCCTAAACGGGCCCTCCCACATGGGCGAGAGCCTATGCAGCCCTTCCCTAGAGAGCACCCACCTCAGGACGAGATCGCCCACCTCGAGCGTCCTAGAGCGGACGCTGCGGCAGTGGTACCATCGCAACGCCTGCTGGTATCTCGCCGCCTGGAGCGAGGCTTGAAGGCGGTGCTCCTCCCCCAGCACGAGGTCCATCCCCCGCATGGCATCTCGACATGCCTCGTCAAATGCCAGGACCCTTGCGGACTGATGCTTGACCTCGTGAGGGAGAACCGCTTCTGCTCCGTAGACGAGGAAGAACGGGGTATCGCCTGTTGGCTTGGTGGCGGAGGTGCGGATGGGCCACATCACGGACTGGAGCTCATCATGCAAGCCCCTGCCGCATGCATCGAGCTTCTTCTTGAAGGTCCTAGTCTTGAGGCCTCTCAAGACCTCTGCGTTGGCGCGCTCGGCTTGGCCATTGCTCCTGGGGTGTGCCACCGAAGCGTAGCAAATCTGCGTTCCAAGGTTAGCACAATATGTCTTGAAGAGATTGCTAGTGAACTGCGAGCCGTTGTCGGTGATGATGCGATTAGGGACCCCAAACCGGCTCATGAGGCCCTTGATGAACTTAATTGCCGACCTAGCTGGGATGGTGCGGTCGGCTTCCACCTCTGCCCACTTGCTGAACTTGTCGATGGCAACGTACAGGTAGCGATAGCCCTCGGGCGCTCAAGGGAAGGACCCAGGATATCTAGCCCCCAGACCATGAA
This sequence comes from Triticum urartu, assembly GCF_003073215.2. NCBI lineage: Eukaryota > Viridiplantae > Streptophyta > Magnoliopsida > Poales > Poaceae > Triticum > Triticum urartu. The sequence goes on from NC_053028.1 coordinate 228,414,854, forward strand.
CGACCACGTGAGTGGGATGGTTTGGAGGACCTGGGCCGGCTGGTGGATTTGCTTGGCATGGAACTGGCAGGCCTCGCAAGACCTTACCAGCTCGGCTGCGTCGTTGAGTGTTGTGGGCCAGTAGAACCCGCTGCAGAACGCCTTGCCAACCAGGGTGCGCGACGACGAGTGATGCCCACAGTCCCCGCCGTTAATGTCAGCTAGCAGCTCGCTCCCCTGCTTCCTGGAGATGCATCGCAAAGAAACATCACTTGGTCATTTTTTGTATAGTTCACCGTCCTGGATGCAATACGCCGTAGCCTGCTAGGCCACGCGCTCCGCGTCCTCCTCTTTCTTCGGCAGCGTGCCCTGCAGCAGGTACGCCTTGAATTCTTCAGTCCAACACCCCTCTTGAGTCTCCAGTGCAAGGAGCAGTCATGCTCCTGAGGTAGGGCCACAGGCGGGAGCTCCTGAGGTTGGTGGTGGGGGGAGCTCCTCCTGAGGCAGCATAGGCTCCGCAGCCAGAGGGGTCGCTGAAGGCTTAAAGAGCCTCTCCTCGAAAACGCCAGGCTCCTGGGGCTATCGCCTTGATGCCCTCTTAGCGATATCGTCTGCTTCCTTGTTTGTGCCGCGGGGCACATGCTGTAGTTCTAGGCCCAATAATTGCTTCTCCATTTTGCATACCTCCGCGAGGTATGCCTCCATGTGCTCGTCCTTTGGATTGTACACCTTGTTGGAGAAGTTGACGAGGAGCTGAGAGTCGCCATTGATGGTGAGGCATGATACGTCTCCGTAGTATCTACTTTTCCAAACACTTTTACCCTTGTTTTGGACTCTATCTTGCATGATTTGAATGGAACTAACCTGGACTGATGCTATTTTTAGCAAAATTGCCATGGTGTTATTTTTGTGAAGAAATAAAAGTTCTCGGAATGACCTGAAATCAACGGAGATTATTTTTGGAATATATAAAAAATAATGGAAGAAGAATCCACGTCAGGGGGCCCACACCGTGTCCACGAGGGTGGGGGTGCACCTACCCCCTGGGGGCGCCCCCCTGCCTCGTGGGCCCCCTGACGGTCCACCGACCTCAACTCCAACTCCATATATTCGTGTTCGGGTAGAAAAAAATTAGAGAGAAGGATTCATCGCGTTTTACGATACGAAGCTGCCGCCAAGCCCTAAACTCTCTCGGGAGGGCTGATCTGGAGTCTGTTCGGGGCTCTAGAGAGGGGAATATGTTGCCATCGTCATCATCAACCTTCCTCCATCACCAATTCCATGATGCTCACCGCCGTGCGTGAGTAATTCCATCGTAGGCCTGCTGGACGATGATGGGTTGGATGAGATTTATCATGTAATCGAGTTAGTTTTGTTAGTGTTTGATCCCTAGTATCCACTATGTTCTGAGATTGATGTTGCTATGACTTTGCTATGCTTAATGCTTGTCACTAGGGCCCGAGTGCCATGATTTCAGATCTGAACCTATTATGTTTTCATTAATATATGAGAGTTCTTGATCCTATCTTGCAAGTCTATAGTCACCTATTATGCGTTATGATCCGTTAACCCCGAGGTGACAATAATCGGGATACTTATCGGTGATGACCGTAGTTTGAGGAGTTCATGTATTCACTATGTGCTAATGCTTTGTTCCGGTTCTCTATTAAAAGGAGGCCTTAATATCCCTTAGTTTCCATTAGTACCCCGCTGCCACGGGAGGGTAGGACAAAAGATGACATGCAAGTTCTTTTCCATAAGCACGTATGACTATATTCAGAATACATGCCTACATTACATTGATGAACTGGAGCTAGTTCTGTGTCACCCTATGTTATGACTGTTACATGATCTATCGCATCCGACATAATTCTCCATTACCGCCCAAGCGGGGTCATGGCCACCCCCGCAAGCACGCGGCAACCCCCGCTGTGGTCCCTCATGGGCACAGAAGAACTTCTTTGGGGTCCGGCGCCATTCCTGACGGCCATGGCGGCATCTCCTCCCGCGTCGGGAGTCGCCCGAGATGCGGAAGTCCCGCCCATGAAGGGAGGCGCGTCATGGTCGCCCGGCCTCCCCGGCCGCGCTTCCACTCAACGGAGGTGCTGCCGGAGTTCGTCGTGTGGTCAGAGAACCCGGACTGCACCTGGCTTCAGCTTCCGTGCTCCTTTGCCGGTGAGCTGCCGGCCATGGGTCCTAGCGGCCTCTGGCTGCAGGCCGACGGCTACTGCAGCAAGGCTTCGTGGGTCGCGGTGGAGGTCTCCATCGCGGGCAACGTAGCCCTGTCCTGCGACAGGTAGACGCCTGCCCCCGCGCGCGGTCTGGGTAGGCGGTGCACCCTCCACTTCAAGTACGACGGTGCCGCGACCCTCTTCGTGAGGGTGTTTGGGGAAGATGGTCACCATGCTAGGTGCTGCCCTGAACACAGCGAGAGTGACGGAGTGCTCGGCCATGGCAATGACCGTTACGAGGATGAGGGTGGGTTCGCCCCCGGCGACTGTCGCGGCTCATTCGGCAACGGGAGCTCCTCCTCCGGCGAAAGCTCCAGCAGTGGCGGCTACGACCAGTCACGACGTCGCCGGGCTCGCTACGAGGACAGTGGCGGGTCATCCCATCATCGCGCCCTAGTGAAGCGCGAGGAGGGCTCCGGTTGAGTCTGAGGGGCCGATCCTAGTGAGCATCCGCGCTGTAGGAGTCTCTTTTGCCGGTCCTTTCCTTTCCTCCCGCATTACAAGAACCTTGCCTGCTCCTTCTTTGTTTGATTTGACTGCAGGCACGTACCTTGTTCCGTTGACGGCTATTCACGCCTACCGGAACCCTGCACCTACCGAGGAGCCAGAACAGGAACCACACGATGAGCCTCCATGACAATCTGTTTATTCTTGGGATCCAGAGATGACTGTCAGCCAGTGGCAGTCAGAGTCTTCTTCTTCATCACAATATGATCCCAACTATTCCTCCTCATCACAGTACGACCCCACAACTATTATTATGGATATCCGCCAGGCCAGCCGTGGCCATAGACCAACTTAGGCCAAAAGCCTAAGCTTGGTGGAGTACATATTTCTCACCGACATTACATTTATGTTCACACACACTCATTGCTAGATTTCGATGCTCATACTTTTTCACTGTAATATCCATGCTAGTTTATTTCCTTTTTCCTGCTTTCTTCTTGTGTATTTAATAAACCTTAAGAAAAACCAAAAAAAATAGTAGTAGTTTATTTTTCTGCTGTAGTAGTAATAATTAAAAAGAAAACCCAAAAATATTTCCCATTCTTCTTTTGCTTGTTGGGAGCTTTCCCGCGTAAATAGTTTTATTTCTTTTCTTTTCTTTGGGGGTCAGTAGGAGAAGACCATAATTAAATTGTTAAAGTGGCTCTTATATGCATTATTGTTGAATTAACCAAAGAGCCCATATTGCCTTGTCTTCTCCTGTTTATTGAATGCTCGCAGATTCCAGCTTAGTCCAATGCACGTGCACTCTTATTATTATTCACACCGTTCGGTCATGCAAGTGAAAGGCAATTATGATGATATATGATGGACTGACTGAGATGAGAAAAGCTGGTATGAACTCTACCTCTTTTGTTTTTGTAAATATGATGAGTCCCGAGTTCTTGATTCAGCTTATTATGAATAAACATGTTTGCAATGACAATTAGAGATCAGAATTGCTTGTGCCATGCTTGATTAGCTATGAGTAATAATGATTTACCTTGTGTGCCAACATGCTATTAAGATGGTTATGATGTGGTATGATGGGGTGATATCCTCCTTTGAATGATTTAAGTGACTTGACTTTGCACATGTTCACCCATATAGTTGAAACAAATCAACATAGCCTTCATGATATTTATGTTCATGGTGGATTAGATCCTATTCATGCTTGCATCCAATATTTATTAATTTTAATGCATGTACATGGCTGTTGTCGCTCTCTAGTTGGTCGCTTCCCAGTCTTTTGCTAGCCTTCACCTGTACTAAGAGGGAATACTGCTTGTGCATCCAATCCCTTAAACCCCAAAGTTATTTCAGATGAGTCCACTATACCTTCCTATATGCGGTATCTACCTGCCGTTCCAAGTAAATTTGTATGTGCCAAACTCTAAACCTTCAAATAAACATTCTGTTTTGTATGCTCGAATAGCTCATGTATCAACAAAGGCTGTCCTTATCTTCCGTGTTAGGCGGGTTATTCTCAAGAGGAGTGGACTCCGCTCCTCACTCACGGGAAAATGGCTGGTCATGGGGATGCCCAGTCCCATGCTTTATGCAAACTAAATAAAAATTAATTGCAAACAAAACTCCCCCTAGGACCTGATGTATGTTGGACGCACTCATTGTTTCGAGCAAGCCATGGATTGATGCCTGTTGGTGGAGGGGAGTATAAACTTTACCATTCTGTTTGGGAACCGCCTATAATGTGTTTAGCATGGAAGATATCGCCATCTCTTAGTTGTTACGTTGACAATGAAAGTATATAGCTCAAAATACAATTTATCTCTATTTCAAAACCGAGCTCTGGAACCTCTACAAATCCCTGCTTCCCTCTGTGAAGGTCCTATCCATTTACTTTTATGTTAAGTCATCACCCTCTTATTAAAAAGCACTAGCTGGAGAGCACAGCTGTCATTTGCATTCATCACTATTAATTTATGTTGGGTATGACTATGATTGGATCTCTTTTACCATGAATTACAATGTCTAGTCAGTCCTTGATCTTTAAAGGTGCTCTGCATTTATGTTTTGCGGTCTCAGAAAGGGCTAGCGAGATACCATATTATGGTTGTTTTGAGAAAGTGTTGTCATCTGAGATTTATTATTATGACTTGCTAGTTGATTATGCTATTGATACGAGTGATTATGAGACCTGAGAATTATTGCAAATGTGGTTAGTTATGAAATATGCTAAAAACTTGAATGCTGGCTTGACATAGTTACAACAACAAGAGCAAACAAAGTTTGTAAAAGTTTTTCTTTCATTCAGTTTGTCAACTGAATTGCTTGAGGACAAACAAGGGTTTAAGCTTGGGGGAGTTGATACGTCTCCGTCGTATCTACTTTTCCAAACACTTTTGCGCTTGTTTTGGACTCTAATTTGTATGATTTGAATGGAACTAACCCGGACTGACGTTGTTTTCAGCAGAATTGCCATGATGTTGTTTTATGTGCAGAAAACAAATATTCTCGGAATGACCTGAAACTCCACGGGAGGTCTTAGAAAAAATAAAAAAAATGCTCGCCAAATATGAAGACCAGGGGGCCCACACCCTTCTCACGAGGGTGCCCCCCCTAGGGCGCGCCCCCCTACCTCGTGGGCCCCCTGGAGACCCTCCGACGCCAACTCCAACTCTATATATTTGCTTTCGGAGAGAAAAAATCAAGGAGAAGAAATCATCGCGTTTTACGATACGGAGCCACCGCCAAGCCCTAAAACCTCTCGGGAGGGCTGATCGGGAGTCCGTTTGGGGCTCTGGAGAGGGGGATTCGTTGCTGTCGCCGTCATCATCATCAACCATCCTCCATCACCAATTTCATGATGCTCACCGCCGTGCGTGAGTAATTCCATCGTAGGCTTGCTGGACGGTGATGGGTTGGATGAGATTTATCATGTAATCGAGTTAGTTTTGTTAGGGTTTGATCCCTAGTGTCCACTATGTTCTGAGATTGATGTTGCTATGACTTTGCTATGCTTAATGCTTGTCACTAGGGCCCGAGTGCCATGATTTCAAATCTGAACCTATTATGTTTTCATGAATATATGTGAGTTCTAGATCCTATCTTGCAAGTCTATAGTCACCTACTATGTGTTATGATCCGGCAACCCCGAAGTGACAATAATCGGGATCACTCCCTGTGCTGACCATAGTTTGAGGAGTTCATGTATTCACTATGTGCTAATGCTTTGTTCCGGTTCTCATTAAAAGGAGGCCTTGATATCCCTAAGTTTCCAATAAGACCCCGCTGCCACGGGAGGGTAGGACAAAACATGTCATGCAAGTTCTTTTCCATAAGCACGTATGACTATATACGGAATACATGCCTACATTACATTGACGAATTGGAGCTAGTTCTGTGTCACCCTATGTTATGACTGTTACATGATGAACCGCATCCGACATAATTATCCATCGCTGATCCGGTGCCTACGAGTTTTCCATATACTGGTTTACGCTTATTTACTTTTCCGCTGCTACTGTTACAATCACTACAAAATACCAAAAACATTACTTTTGCTGTCTTTACTTTTGTTGCCGCTACCACCACTATGATATTACTTTGCTACTAAACACTTTGCTATAGATACTAAGTTTCCAGGTTTGGTTGAATTGACAACTCAGCTACTAATACTTGAGAATATTCTTTGGCTCCCCTTGTGTCGAATCAATAAATTTGGGTTGAATACTCTACCCTCAAAAGTTGTTGCGATCCCCTATACTTGTGGGTTATCAAGACAAATTTCTGGCACCGTTGCCGGGGAGCATAGCTCTATTCTTTGAGTAACTTGGGATTTATATCTGCCGGACACTATGAAGAACTTGAGAGATCCAAAAACCAAGATCTATCCCTCAACTACGAGGGGAGGTAAGGAACTGCCATCTAGCTCTGCACTTGATTCACCTTCTGTTATGAGTAAGTTTGCGACACCTACACCTGCTTCTGCTATTCGTTCTGATATGTCGCATGTTATTGATGATGCCACTTCTGCTATGCATGATACTTATGATGAAACTGCTTCTATGTCTGATACTACTATGCCCCTTGGTGAATTTCTTGCTAAACAAATTGCTAGGGCTAGAGAAAAAGAAATTATTGAATCTGAATACGATGATGATAGTGATGATGAAAACATGCCTGTTATTCCTAAAGGTTATCTTTTTGATAGAGAATCTTCTGCTGCTATTTTCGCTTGCAAAGATAGATATGAGCTTATGAGGTTATTAATTAAATGGAACAAAGAATCACTTAGAGATAGAATGAGACCCGACCCTGCTTTTTCTACTTCACCTATATGTGTTCCTGATAAAGATTATGAATTTTCTGCACTTGATTCACCTTCTGTTTTGAGTAAGCTTGCGACACCTAAACTTGCTTCTGCTATTAATTCTGATATGTCGCATTTTATTGATGATGCCACGTCTGCTATGCATGATACTTTTGATGAAACTACTTCTATGCTTGATACTACTGTGCCACTTGGTGAATTTTTTGAGGAACAACTTGCTAGGGCTAGAGAGAATGAAATTATTGAAACTGATAATATTGATGAAAGTGATGATGAAGATTCTCCCCTAGATATGAATTGCCTGTTGTGCCTGAGGGTTATGTTATGGATGAAGAAACTGCTAAAGACTTTCTTGCCTGCAATGATAGAAGTGATCTTAAGAAACTATTAGCTAAGCTGAAGAAAAAATCTCTGAATGCTAGAATGAAATATGATCCTGCTTATGCTACTTCACCTATCTTTATTACTGATAAGGATTATGATTTCTCTGTCAATCCTGAGTTAATTACTTTGGTTGAATCTGATCCTTTCTATGACTATGAATCTGAAACTGTTGTGGCACATCTTCCTAATTAAATGATATAGCTACCCTATTTACTAATGATGAGAAAACTCGCTACTATTATATCCTTAAATTATTTTTGTTCTCATTAAAGGGTGATGCTAAGATATGGTTTAATTCTCTTGATCCTGGTTGCGTGCGTAGTCCTTAGGATATGATTTATTACTTCTCTGCTTAATATTTCCCCGCTCATAAAAACAAGCTGCTTTAAGGGAAATATATAATTTTGTGCAAATTGAAGAATAGAATCTCCCACAAGCTTGGGGAGGCTTCTCCAATTACTTAATGCTTTGCCTGATCATCCTCTCAAGAAAAATGAAATACTTGATATCTTTTATAATGGATTAAACGATGCTTCCAGAGATTACCTGGATAGTTGTGCTGGTTGTGTTTTCAGGGAAAGAACTGTTGATCAAGCTGAATTGCTATTGAATAATATGTTGACTAATTAAAATAATTGGACACTTCCTGAACCAACTCCTAAGCCAACTCCGAAGAAAAGGGATATTCTATTTCTCAGTCCTGAAGATATGCAAGAGGCAAATAAATCTATGAAAGAAAAAGTTATAAAAGCTGAAGATGTTAAGAATTTACCTCCTATTGACGAAATACATGGTCTTAATTCATTACCAATTGAAGAAACACACGGTCTTGATAACCAGACACATGTAGTAAAGGTAAATTCTCTCTATAGATATGATAAAGCTGAAATCCCTCCTACTAAGTTTACTAGCCAATGTTTGGATGAATTTGATAACTTTATGGTTAAGCAAGAAGATTTTAATGCTTATTTTGGTAGAAAACTGAAATGCAATACTTATATGATTGAACACTTGAGTGATTATATGGCTAGTGTTAAAGGTGAACTTAAACTTATTAGTAAACATGCTTCTATGGTTACCACTCAAGTAGAACAAGTACTAAAGCTCAGAATGATTTGCTCAATGAATTAAACAATAAGAATGATAATGATGTTAGAGTTATGACTAGAGGTGGTAAAATGACTCAGGAACCTTTGTATCCTGAGGGCCATCCTAAGAGAATTGAGAAAGATTCTCAGAGAAATAACGTTGATGCACCCAGTCCTTCTAAGAGGAAGAAATAGAAAAATGATAGGACTTTGCATGCTTCTAGTGAACCTGTTGTAGACACACCTGAGAATCCCAATGATATTTCTATCTCTGATGCTGAAACACAATCTGGTAATGAACATGAACCTAGTGATAGTTTTAATGATGATGTTCATGTTGATGCTCAGCCTAGCAATGATAATGATGTAGAGATTGAACCTGCTGTTGATCTTGATAACCCACAATCAAAGAATCAACATTATGATAAGAGATACTTTGTTGCTAGGAAGCACAGTAAAGAAAGAGAACCATGGGTTCAGAAACCCATGCCTTTTCCTCCTAAACCATCCAAGAAAAAGGATGATGAGGATTTTGAGCACTTTGCTGAAATCATTAGACCTATCTTTTTGCGTATGCGTTTGACTGATATGCTTAAAATGAATCCTTATGCTAAATATATGAAGGATATTGTTACAAATAAGATAAAGATACCGGATGCTGAAATTTGCACCATGCTTGCTAATTATACTTTTAAGGGTGGAATACCAAAGAAACTGGGAGATCCAGGAGTACCAACTATACCATGCTCTATTAAAAGAAACTATGTTAAAAATTGCTTTATGTGATCTTGGAGCCGGTGTTAGTGTTATGCCTCTCTCTTTATATCGTAGACTTGATTTGAATAAGTTGACAACTACTGAAATATCTTTGCAAATGGCTGACAAATCAACTGCTATACCTGTCGGTATTTATGAGGATGTGCCTATTGTGGTTGCAAACGTTACTATTCTAACGAACATTGTTATTCTTGATGTTCCCGAGGACGATAGTATGTCCATTATTCTTGGAAGACCCTTCTTGAATACTGTAGGGGCTGTTATTGATTGCACCAAAGGCAATTTCACTTTTCATGTTAATGGTAATGATCATACGGTACACTTTCCGAGGAAACAACCTCAAGTCCACGGTATCAATTCTATTGGAAAATTTTCATCGATTATTTTTTGGAGGTTTTGAATTTCCTCTTCCTACTGTCAAGAAGAAATATGATATTCTTATTGTTGGGGATGTGCATATCCCCGTTGAGGTAACCTAGTGTTATTCGAAATTTCTCCGGTTTCATGCGGTTTGGATTGAGTTTGTTAACAAGACCTGATCAACCTTGTTAGTGGATTCCTTTTGATGAGCATGAGATGGATGGAGTTAGAAAGCACAACTCTCTGTACCCTCCTTTTACTTTCTGTTATTTATATTAAATAAAGCAAAAATAGCATTTTCTTCTCTTTTCTAAATTATCCATGCAATAAAAAATACCCCAAAAATAAAAGTTCTCCAAATGCCCTGAAAATTAAATATGATTTTTTTCTAGAATATTTGAGAATATCTAGCATTGAGAACACACCAGGGGGAGAAAGCACCTAGCCACGAGGGTCCCGGGCGTGCCCCTGCCTCGTGGACCCCACGTGGGTCCCCTCCACTTATTCCAACCACCACACACTCTTCCTCCCAAAAAAATCATCAACCAGCTCAAGCATGAGTTCTAGCTCATCTTGCTGCCATTTTCGATCTCCTAGCTCAAAGCTCCATTCACAAAATTGCTTCGGGGGATTGTTCTTTGGTATGTGACTCCTCCAATGGCCCAATTAGTTTTTGTTCTATTACTTTATTCATTGCAAATTTTTGCTGCTTAGGTGACCCTGTTCTTGAGCTTGCATGTCAAATTTATATGGTCAAAAGCAGTTTTAATGCATGATATTGCCTCTAGGCACTTGTAGGAGTAGTTGCTATCAATTTTGTTGAGTTTGGTTCACTTTTATTTTGAGTTACTAAAAATTTCAGAAATTTTTCAGAGGAAGAAATATGTTTAGGAAAATGTACCAAGGTGGTTCTTCAAGGAAGCAAAGACCCAGACCCGCAATACGCGATGCGGACGATGAACCACCGAGGGACGCTCAAGTGCGGCCTTGTGAATGGCCGTCAGAGGATTTCATGGTCCAAGCAGGAATCAAGGAGGAATTTGAAGCATATGTGCATAATGCCGATCTTGAGAGCTTCATGGCAGATAAGTGCCGTCAGTACCACTACCTCACTGATTCCTTTGTGAGAAGGTCTGAATTTTCATCATCACTCAATTCTCAAATTGTACTGTTTGATCTTTATGATAAATCTTATACCATGGACTTAGAAGATGTTAACACTGCTTGTAAACTCCCACAGTGGGGTAATGTTAGTGAACCTCGCAAATCTAAATATAGAGATTTTCTTGCTAGTATAACCGTGGGGGAATCTAGAGATGTAACACAAGCCACCATAGGGAGCATTCATTTTCCCACTATACATTATTTTGCTCTCTTCATAGGAAGGTGCATAAATGGTAAAGATGAAGCATGTCACATGTGTGTACCTGATCTTAGCGTTCTCAAGAGCGTTGTTTTAGGAGCTAAACAATACAACTTGGGGGCTATTGTTGCACGTAGGTTGCATAGTAATAGTATTCATGGAGATTTCTTTGGTGGAATTTATGCAACTCGTATAGCTAACTTTCTTGAGATACCCATATGTCGAGACGATATTGAGCTGCCTCCTTCTTATCTAGATTATGATGCTATGGTTCGTCATCAGTTTGTTGAGAGGAACGACCATTCCCTCCAGTACCGACTAGTCTTTGAAAGACGACGCACCTATCACGTCGCTCTCCCTGCTCCCTCTTTCTTTGACTTTTAGGCAAAGGGGAGACATGTTATAACCCGGGAGGAGGCGAACGAGTATAAGAGGAGTACGGAGACAGCTCGCCTCCAAGAGGCAGCTCATGAGGCAATAGTTGCCGCATCATAGTATGACCCCAACCACAACTTTGGATATCCCCCAGGCCAGCCGTGGCTGTAGACCAACTTAGGCCAAAAGCCTAAGCTTGGGGGAGTACGTATTTCTCACCGACATTACATTCATGCTCACACACTCATGCTAGTTGTTGGTGCTCATACTTTTTCATTGTAATATCCATGCTTGTTTATTTTATTTTTAAGCTTTCTTCTTGTGTGTTTGATAAACCTTAAGAAAAACAAAAAAATTAGTTGTAGCTTTTAGCTAGTTTACTTTTCATGCTGTAGTAGTAATAATTAAAAGAAAACCCAAAAATATTTCTCGTTCTTCTTTTGCTTGTTGGGAGCTTTCCCGTGTAAATAATTTTGTTTCTTTTCTTTTCTTTGGGGGTCGAGAGGAGAAGACCATAATTAAAATGTTGAGTGGCTCTTATATGCATTATTGTTGATCTAACAAAGAGCCCATATTACCTTGTCTTCTCTCTTGAATTGAATGCTTGCAGATTCCATCTTAGTCCAATGCACGTGCACTATTATTATTATCCACACTATTCGGTCGTGCAAGTGAAAGGCAATAATGATGATTATATGATGAACTTAATAAGATGAGAAAAGCTTGTATGAACTCGACCTCTCTTGTTTTTGTAAATATGATTAGTTCATCGTTCCTGATTCAGCCTATTATGAAAGAAACATATTTGCAATGACAATTAGAGATTATAGTTGCTTATGTCATGCTTAATTAGCTAGGAGCTTATAATGGTTTACCTTGCGTGCCAACATGCTATTAAAATGGTTGTGATGTGGTATGATAGGGTGGTATCCTCTGAACGATTCGAGTGACTTGACTTGGCACATGTTCACGCATGTAGTTGAAACAAAATCAACATAGCCTCATGCTAAAAAAATCAACATAGCCTCTACAATATTTGTGTTCATGGTGAATTATATTCTACTCATGCTTGCATTCGGTGTTGATTAATTTTAATGCATGTTCATGACTGTTGTTGCTCTCTAGCTGGCCGCTTCCCAGTCTTTTTCTAGCCTTCACTTGTACTAAGCGGGAATACTGCTTGTGCATCCAATTACATAAACCCCAAATTTGTTCCATATGAGTCCACCATACCTACCTATATACAGTATCTACCTGCCGTTCCAAATAAATTTGTATGTGCCAAACTCTAATCCTTCAAATAAACATTCTGTTTTGTATGCTCGAATAGCTCATGTAGCAACTAGGGCTGTCTATATCTTCCATGCTAGGCGGGTTATTCTCAAGAGGAGTGGACTCTGCTCCTCACTCATGAGAAAATGGCTGGTCACCGGGATTCCCAGTCCCATGCTTTATGCAAATCAAATCAAAATAACTGCAAACAAAACTCCCCCGGGACTCTTGTTAGTTGGAGGCACTCGTTGTTTCGAGCAAGCCGTGGATTGATGCTTGTTGGTGGAGGGGGAGTATAAACTTTACCATTCTGCTTGGGAACCGCCTATAATGTGTGTAGCATGGAAGATATCGAGATCTATCAGTTGTTATGTTGACAATCAAAGTATACAGCTCAAAATATTATTCATATCTATGTCAAAATCGAGCTCTGGCACATCTACAAATCCCTGCTTCCCTCTGCGAAGGGCCTATCTATTTACTTTCATGTTGAGTCATCATCCTCTTATTAAAAAGCACCAGTTGGAGAGCACCTCTGTCATTTGCATCCATTATTGTTAGTTTACATTGAGTATGACTATGGCTGGATCTCTTTTACCATGAATTACAATGTCTAGTCTGTCCTTGATCTTTAAAGGTGCTATGCATTTATGTTTTGCGGTCTCAGAAAGGGCTAGCGAGATACCATCTTGTTATATCATGTCATGATTGTTTTGAGAAAAGTGTTCTCATCCGATATTTGTTATTATTGCTCGCTAGCTGATTGTGCCATTGATATGAGTAAACATGAGACCTAAATGTTATTGTGAATATGGTTAGTTCATAATCTTTGCTGAAAACTTGAATGCTGGCTTTACATATTTACAACAACAAGAGCAAACAGAGTTTGTAAAAGTTTTTGTTTATCACTTTCAGTTTATCAACTGAATTTCTTGAGGACAAGCAAAGGTTTAAGCATGGGGGAGTTGATACGTCTCCGTCGTATCTACTTTTCCAAACACTTTTGCCCTTGTTTTGGACTCTAACTTGCATATTTGAATGGAACTAACTCGGACTGACACTGTTTTCAGAAGAATTGCCATGGTGCTATTTTTGTATAGAAATAAAAGTTCTTGGAATGACCTGAAAATCAAGGAAGATTATTTTTGGAATATATAAAAAATACTGGAAGAAGAATCCACGTCAGGGGGCCCACGTCCTATCCACGAGGGTGGGGGCGCGCCTACCCCCCTGGGCGCGCCCCCTACCTCATGGTCCCCCTAACGCTCCACCGAACTCAACTCCAACTCCATATATTCGTGTTCGGGGAGAAAAATTTTAGAGAGAAGGATTCATCGTGTTTTATGATACGGAGCCGCCGCCAAGCCCTAAACTCTCTCGGGAGGGCTGATCTGGAGTCCGTTCGGGGCTCCGGAGAGGGGAATCCGTCGCCATCGTCATCATCAACCTTCCTCCATCACCAATTCCATGACGCTCACCGCCGTGTGTGAGTAATTCCATCATAGGCTTGCTGGACGGTGATGGGTTGGATGAGATTTATCATGTAATCGAGTTAATTTTGTTAGGGTTTGATCCCTAGTATCCACTATGTTCTGAGATTGATGTTGCTATGACTTTGCTATGCTTAATGCTTGTCACTAGGGCCTGAGTGCCATGATTTTCAGATCTGAACCTATTTTGCTTTCATGAATATATGTGAGTTCTTGATCTTATCTTGCAAGTCTATAGTCACCTACTATGTGTTATGATCCGGCAACCCCGAAGTGACAATAATTGGGACCACTCCCGGTGATGACCGTGGTTTGAGGAGTTCATGTATTCACTATGTGTTAATGCTTTGGTCCGGTACTCTATTAAAAGGAGGCCCTAATATCCCTTAGTTTCCAATAGGACCCCGCTGCCATGGGAGGGTAGGACAAAAGATGTCATGCAAGTTCTTTTCCATAAGCATGTATGACTATATTCGGAATACATGCCAACATTATATTGATGAACTCGAGCTAGTTCTGTGTCACCCTATGTTATGACTATTACATGATCGATCGCATCCGACATAATTCTCCATTACCGATCCAATGCCTACGAGCTTTTCATATATTGTTCTTCACTTATTTACTTTTCTATTTCTACTGTTACCATCACTAAAAAACCCAAAAATATTACTTTGCTACCGTTACCACTATTATCATATCACTTTGCTACTAAATACTTTGCTGCAGATATTAAGTTTCCAGGTGTGGTTGAATTGACAACTCAGCTGCTAATACTTGAGAATATTCTTTGGCTCCCCTTGTGTCGAATCAATAAATTTGGGTTGAATACTCTACCCTCGAAAACTATTGTGATCCCCTATACTTGTGGGTTATCAAGGCACTTCACCCCCAAGGTCGCCGCAACCTTGAGGCCGCGATCAAACCTTCGTACTCCGTGATGTTGTTGGAGACCTTCTCGCCCCGCTGGAAGCAGAGTTGCACGCAGTAGTAGAGCTTGTCTTGGGTGGGCGAGATGAGCATGGCACTAGCCCCCGCGCCTTGGCGTGCAAAGGCGCCGTCAAGGTACATGACCTAGCCATCTGGTGCTTCATTTCCTGGCGAGAGGGATCGACTCTCGCCTACTTCGGGCTCCAGAGCGTCGGTCCATTATACCACGAAGTCGGCGAGGGAGGCTCCCTTGATGACCCTGGTTGTGCTGAACTCCAGCTGGAACACTTGCAGTTCGATGTTCCACTCAGCGACTCTTCCCGCAGCGTTGGGGCTCCGGATCACCCTCTCTAGTGGGTAGGCCGAGAATACCTTGATTGGGTGACCTTGGAAGTAATTACGCAGCTTATGTGAGGCCACCAGGAGCACGAGCAAGAGCTTTTGTGGCATGGGGTATTGTGCACTTGCGTCCCGTAACACCGTGTTGATGAAGTATAGCGGGGGTTCAACAAGGGCGGGAGCGTCCGTGAAGCCTGTGGCCTCCGGAGGTTGTGGCGCCTCCCGAGGTGGGGGAACCTCAGGATCTTGGTCACCCATCATGGCCTCCGCAGGCCCAGGAACACCGTCTTGTGGGGCCTGATCGTCCGCGGGCGTCGTCTTGGCGCCGCACCGTCCCGGCTGAAGGTACGACATTACGCGACGCACCCTTGGCTTGGTGCTCCTCCCGGACAGCCACCAACGCCGCACTGGCCGAGTGGGGCGTGGCGGCCAGGTAGAGCACCAGGGGCTTGAGGGGCCGAGGTGCGACCATCACCGGAGGGCTGGTCAAATATCTCTTGAGGTCTTGAAATGCCAGGTTGGCCTCTGGGGTCCACTCGAATGGGCCCTTTATCTTCATCAGCTTGAAGAACGGCAGGGCGTGTTCTCCCAGCTTGGAGATGAAGCGCCCCAACGAGGTCACGCAGCCCGCGAGGTTCTGCATTTCCTTGAGAGTTTGCAGCGGGCTCATGTCTCCTATCACCCTGACCTTTTCCGGGTTGGCCTTGATCCCCCTGTGTGATACAAGGAAGCCCAGAAGCTTGCCGGAGGGAACACCAAACACGCACTTCTCCGGTTTAAGCCGCAGGTCCACCTAGCGTAGGCTGGTGAAAGTCTCCTCCAGGTCCTGGATGAGGGTTCTTGCCTCCCAAGATTTTACCACGATGTCATCGATGTAGGCTTCAGTGTTTCTCCCTAGCTGCTGGCCCAGGGCGATGTGCATCAGCCGCTGGAAGGTCGCCCCAGCATTGCACAGCCCGAACGGCATGCAGGTGTAACAGTATACCCACAAGGGGTCAAGAAGGCCGTCTTCTCCATGTCTTCCACTGCCATCTTGATCTGGTGGTAACCCGAGAATGAGTCCAGGAAACATAGCAGGTCGCACTCTGCGGTGGAGTAGACGATCTGGTCGATGCGCGGGAGCAGGAACGGGTCTTGGGGGCATGCTTTGTTGAGGCTGGTGAAGTCAACACACATGCATTCCTTCCCGCCTTTCTTGGGCACGACGACGGGGTTCGCCAGCCATTCCGGGTATCAGACCTCGCGAATGACACATGCCACTTGTAGTTTGTGAGTTTCCTGAACGATGAAGGACCACTTGTCCGTGGACTGTCGCCGCGCCTTCTGCTTCACAGGGCGCACATTGGGGCACACCCTTAAGTGGTGTTCGATTACCCCCCTTGGGACCCCCACCAGCTGCTTGGGCTCCTAGGCGAATACCTCCTTGTTCGCATGCAGGAACCTCACCAGTGCCTCTTCTTGGTCAAGATCAGGGTTGGCGCCTATCGTGAAAGTGGCTCCCGAGGCCCCGTCCTCCTCGACTGGCACTTTGAAAGGATCGAGAAGAGGTGTCTAGAGGGGGGGTGATTAGACACTAAGTGCCAAAAGTTGCATTTTTTAATTTGCTTAAGTTTAAGTGGAGTTTAAGCACAAGTTTAACAAACACAATACATATCAAGCAAGCATGCAATGAGTATATGAGCAGCGGAAAGTAAAGCATGCAACTTGCAAGAATGTAAAGAGAAGGGTTTGGAGAATTCAAACGCAATTGGAGACACGGATGTTTTTGTCATGGTTCCGATAGGTGGTTCTATCGTACATCCACGTTGATGGAGACTTCAACCCACGGAGGCTAACGGTTGCGCGAGTCCACAGAGGGCTCCACCCACGAAGGGTCCACGAAGAAGCAACCTTGTCTATTCCATCACGGCCGTCGCCCACGAAGGACTTGCCTCACTACCGGTAGATCTTCACGAAGTAGGCGATCTCCTTGCCCTTACAAACTCCTTGGTTCAACTCCACAATCTTGTTGGAGGCTCCCAAGTGACACCTAGCCAATCTAGGAGACACCACTCTCCAAGAAGTAACAAATGGTGTGTTGATGATGAACCCCTTGCTCTTGTGCTTCAAATGATAGTCAACCCAACACTCAACTCTCTCTCACAGGATTTGGATTTGGTGGAAAGAAGATTTGAGTGGAAAGCAACTTGGGAAAGGCTAGAGATCAAGATTCATATGGTTGGAATGGAATATCTTGACCTCAACACAAGTGTAGGTGGTTCTCTCTCAGAAAATGTGTATTGGAAGTGTAGGTATGTTCTGATGGCTCTCTCCATGAATGAAGAGTGGGTGGAGGGGTATATATAGCCTCCACACAAAATCTAACCGTTACACACAATTTTCCAAACTCGGTGGGACCGAATGGTTAAACTCGGTCAGACCGACTCAACAAACCTAGTAACCGTTAGGATTTTCGGTGGGACTGAGATGCAACTCAGTAGGACTGATATGGTTAGGGTTAGGGCATAAAGTAATCTCGGTGTGACCGATCACACAAACTCGATGGGATCAATTTTGGTAATAAGCTAACAAAAGAGTTGGTCAGGCAAACTCGGTGAGACCGATTACACAAACTCGGTGGGACCGATTTTGGTAATAAGCTAACCAGAGGTTTTGCATTGTAATCTCAGTAGTACCGATTGCTCAAACTTGGTGAGACCGATTTTGGTAATGGACATACACAGAGAGATTACAATCCCATCTCGGTGAGACCGAGATCCCTATCGGTGAAACCGATTTGCTAGGGTTTGTGGCAGTGGCTATGACATCTGAAACTCGGTGGCGCCGGATAGATAGAATCAGTGGGGCCGAGTTTGACTTTTGGTTTAGGTCATATGTGGATGTGGGAAGGTAGTTGAGGGTTTTGGAGCATATCACTAAGCACTTTGAGCAAGCAAGCCATTAAGCAACACCTTATCCCCTCTTGATATTATTGGCTTTTCCTATAGACTCAATGTGATCTTGGATCACTAAAATAGAAAATGTAGAGTCTTGATCTTGAAGCTTGAGCCAATCCTTTGTCCTTAGCATCTTGAAGGGGTTCCACATCCTCTAGTCCATGCCACTCCATTGTTGAACTTATCTGAAACATACAAGGTAAAAGTGTTAGTCCAACAAGAGATATGTTGAAATTAATTACCAAAACCACCCAGGGAGCACTTGTGCTTTCAATCTCCCCCTTTTTGGTAATTGATGACAACATACATCAAAGCTTTAGATAAAGATATAGAGAATAGCAAGTAAAGCTTTGGAAAGACATGTAACATGCATAGGCTCCCCCTACATGTATGCAATCATGTGAATATTGAATATAGGAGCATGTGAATGCGTAAACATGACAGAGTAAGCAATGTGTTACATGTATCTTGGCTATATGCATCAGAGCAAATGATGTGAATGTGAGAAATGTACCTTCATGCTCATGAGTCCTTCTTGCAAACAGTATGTACATCAGCAAGAATTTCTCATTCACATGACTGTGATGCATATACTTACCTTGTGGTCTTGAGTTGGCTTAGGATGGGATGAACCTGCGCAAACAAGGTTAAATAACACAAATACACCTACTGACCAGAGCAAGCAAGAGAAACCACAAGAGAACCAAGACTGGGATGACATGTAGAGTGAGTACTAAGTAACACATTGGATATAGACATCTCCCCAAAGGTAAAGATATGCAATAAAATCAGAGATTCCTTCCCTTAGATGTCTTGCTCCCCCTGAATCTGCATGGGATATTGGGAGAAGATAGGGAACAGAAAATCCGAGCAACAAAAAAAGGAAACAACAGAGCTTGAGCTAAAGCAAGCAACCAAACATGTCTTTCCCCTCTTAAAGACATGTGACATCTCTCCTCTTGAACACCAAGCATTTGGGGTCTTTGATGATATTACTTTCTCCTAGTTGAGAAACTCTCTCCCCCTGAGTATTCTCTCTTTCTCCCCCTATAGGAAGGATTAAGCTTTGATGTGATCTCTCTCTCCCCCTTTGACATCAATTTCCAAGAAGGGCTCTTCTAGACATGTGCTACAAATGGGTTGGTCCTCGAGTCACAGAGCAAAGCAGCATGTCTAATATGATGCTGGTAGAGGACAAGAATCATTGAGTGGAGCTGGAGCAAACAGAAATCAGGAATAAGTGGCAAGTTGGTTTTCCTGTGGTGGAATCAGTGACTCCGAGTTGTGTGCTTCGGTTGCAGCGAAAGATTTCGGTTGGGCCGAAGAGAACAAACCGGTGTGACCGAGTTCATTAGAGTGAAAGCACTTGTCACCTCAGCTCACTAGACAAGTAAGATCTCACAAGGATATGCAAGGAATTTACTGAAAGATTTGCAATGAATTGGATGCAGAAAATGCAGAACAAAAAGGAAATAAAAGAAGCTAAAAGTTCTAGATGAAGTTTTTTTTGAAAGGGGAAACAAATATGCAAGAGACAAAAGCACGAATAGACACACGAGAACTTCATCTAGAGATGGTCGGCGACAAAGTCACCTATGTTAGAGTATATTGACTTAGGAGTCAAGTGAGAGCACTTGATCATAGGTCATACTCATCATTTAAGCTCAAAATGGGGTTACCATTTTTCGTTTAAGTGTTTTGATGTATTCACATCTTGTCGAGTTGCTTTGACTCATGACTTGGAGTAAAGCTTCTCTAAGATGGAATAACATACCTTGGGTGGTGGTGTTGATCTTGCTCATGTAGTTGAACTTGTGTGAGTTGCTCAAGGTTGATGTAGTTCATCAAGAGTTGGGAGCACCACTTAGAGTTTGAGTTCATCTACCTACATGGGTTAGCTTTGCAAGGAAGAGCACTTGTGTATCCAAAATGACAATCATGAGACTCAACATAGAATTTGCCAAAGGATATGTTTGAATGGTTTCGTGCTTCCTTGTCTTCAACCACCATTGTATAGAGACTTGGTGATGTAGAGATTGCTCAAGATGTGAGTGAGTTGCAATCTCATAGATTTAGATTCAACCAAGTACCTACACGGGTTAGATAACATGCAAGGTACAAATATATCCAAGACATATGAATAGCATCATAATAGAAATATCGAGGATTAGTCATAGGATCATGCCCCGCATGTATCAAATGGAGTTCCTACTCCAAGTTTGACGCATCAATGATGTTCAATTCACCTCTCAACCTGCAAAACACTTTATCATCAAGTGGTTTAGTGAATATATCCGCCAATTGCTTATCGGTGCGAACATGCTTAAGGTTAATGTCCCCTTTTGGAACATGATCTCGAATGAAATGATGACGAACTTCAATATGCTTAGTTCGAGAATGTTGCACGGGATTGTGAGAAATCTTAATAGCACTTTCATTGTCACATAGCAATGGAACATGTTTCACATATATCCCATAATCTTTAAGAGTTTGGGTCATCCAAAGTAATTGAGCACAACATGAACCAGCGGCAATGTATTCCGCTTCAGCGGTGGATGAGGATACCGAGTTTTGTTTCTTGGAAGACCAAGACACAAGAGACCTACCAAGGAATTGACAAGTACCCGAAGTGGATTTTCTATCAACCTTGTCTTCGGCATAGTCCAAATCGGAGTAGCCAACAAGATCAAAAGAGGACCTCTTAGGATACCAAATGCCAAAATTTGGTGTATGGATTAGGTATCTCACTATCCTTTTCACAGCCTTAAGATGACACTCTTTAGGAGCAGCTTGATATCGTGCACACATGCACACACTTAGCATAATATCAGGACGAGAGGCACATAGATATAACAATGAACCAATCATAGAGCGATAAACCTTTTGATCAACCGGTTCACCATCTTTGGTCAAATCAAGATGTCCACTAGTAGGCATGGGTGTAGTCATACCTTTGCATTCTTGCATATTGAACATCTTGAATAAGTCCTTGGTGTACTTCGTTTGAGAGACAAAGGTACCTTCCTTAGTTTGCTTGATTTGCAAACCGAGAAAGAATTTGAGTTCACTCATCATAGACATCTCAAACTTCTCCGACATTAGCTTTCCAAACTTCTCACTAAAATGAGGGTTAGTTGAACCAAATATGATATCATCAACATAAATTTGGCACACAAATAGTTATCCATTAACCCTTTTAGTAAAAAGAGTAGAATCAATTTTACCAATTTCAAAGCCTTTTTCAATAAGGAACTTGGTCAAGCATTTATACCATGCTCTAGGAGCTTGTTTAAGACCATAAAGGGCTTTGTGAAGTTTGTAAACATGATTAGGTTTCTTAGGATTGAGGAAGCCGGGAGGTTGCTTAACATAAACTTCCTCCTCAATTTTGCCATTTAGAAAAGCACTTTTAATGTCCATTTGGTACAAGGTGATATCATGGTGATTAGCATAAGCAAGTAAGTTGCGAATGGACTCAGGTCTAGCAACGGGAGCATATGTCTCACCATAGTCCATACCTTCAACTTGTGTGTAGCCTTGGGCGACGAGACGTGCTTTGTTGCGAACCACTTGTCCATCTTCATCTTGCTTGTTGCGAACCACCCATTTGGTACCAATGATGTTGTGGTTGTTGTCGGGCTTCTCGACCAATGTCCACACTTGAGTTCTCTCAAAGTTGTGTAGCTCTTCATGCATAGCATTTATCCAGCCCGGATCCTCCAATGCTTCTTCAACCTTCATAGGTTCAATGCTAGAGATGAATGAGTAATGTTCACAAAAGTTAGCTAAATGAGTTTTAGAGCGAGTGATTCTCCCAGTTTGGATATCATTGTAGATTTGCTCGACGAGATGATCCTTAGCAATTCTTGCTCGAACTCGTGAAAGCTTTTGCTTGGGTCGGGGTGGAACATCCTCTTCATCTTGTGCTTCTTCTTGGCCTTCTTCATTGTTGACGTTGTCATTCTCTTGTCGTGGTGGAGAAGGAGGTTGTTGATGTTCATCTTGGTGCGCTTCCTTGTTTTCTTCATCTTGGCGTGTCCCACTTGTGGATGCTTCCGTATCAACTCTTGGTTCACCTTGTCGTGAGGTAGAAGCTTCCACTTGGATGGACGAGGTACTCTCCTTCACTTCCGTTGGACGAATCTTGCCAATGGACAAGTCTTGAATTGCTTCCGAAGGGTCTTTGTCTCCTACATCAATTGGCAATTGCTCTACTTGCGAGCCATTAGATTCATCAAACTTCACATCTACCGTCTCTTCAACCTTTTGGGTGAAATTGTTGTAGACACGGTAAGTGTGAGAGTTTGAGCCATAACCAAGTAGGAAACCTTCATGAGATTTAGGAGCAAATTTAGAACGACGATGCTTATCAAGAATGTAGCACTTTGAGCCGAATACTCGAAAGTATCCAACTTGGGGTTTGTTACCAGTGAGGAGCTCGTATGCCGTCTTGCCGAGTAGCTTGTGAAGATACAAGCGATTTGTTGCATGACAAGCTGTCTCAACCTCTTGCGCCCAAAAGTGCTTTGGCGTTTTGTACTCATCAAGCATCGTTCTTGCCATCTCGATAAGAGTCCGGTTCTTCCTTTCAACAACTCCATTTTGTTGAGGTGTGTACGTAGCCGAGAACTCGTGTGAAATCCCTTCTTAGTCAAGAAAGGTGTCCACATTTGCGTTCTTGGACTCTGTTCCGTTGTCGCTCCGAACCTTCTTGATCTTCACGTCAAACTGATTTTGGGCCTTCCTAGCGAAGTTTTTGAAGATCTTTTGGACCTGCGATTTGTCATCAAGAAAGAACACCCACATAAATCTTGAAAAATCATCAACTATGACTAGACCAAATGAGTTACCACTGAGACTCTTGTAGGCATTTGGACCAAAGAGATCCATGTGAAGTAGCTCGAGTGGTCTTCTTGTGGTCATGATGTTCTTCGCGCGGTGACTTCCTCCAACTTGTTTCCCTGCTTGACAAGCACTAAAAAGTCTATCCTTGTCAAATATGACATCTTTTATTCCAAGGATATGATCACCTTTAATAAGCTTATCAAGATTTCGCATACCAACATGACCTAGTCTTCTATGCCACAACTAGCCTTTAGAAGATTTATTAATTAAGCAAGTTCTAGGTTGAGCCTTTTTAGTGAAACCAATAATGTAAAGATCTCCTCTACGTATACCGGTAAAGACCATTTTATGATTGTCTCTACGAAACACTTGGCAATCTACTTCAGTGAATGACACATTGAAACCGAAATCTGTAAGTCTAGAAACTGAAAGTAAATTGTATCCAAGGGATTCAACGAGCATGACATTTTGTATGGAGCTATCATGTGAGATGGCCACCTTACCAAGGCCAACCACCTTACCCTTTGAATTATCACCAAAAGTTACATATTTTCGAGGGCCGTCGTTTTCAGCAAGCTCACGGAACATATCTTTATCTCCGGTCATATGATCAGTACATCCACTATCAAGGACCCATTCCTTTCCTCCAGCCATGTAGCCGCGAAGATTTGCCATAAGACCAAAATGCCTCATTGCATCATCAAGATCATAGTCACTATCATCATCTTCATCATAGTATCCATGTTCAACATCATCTTGTGATTGATCAATTCATAGAGAGGGTAATTCATTAGATAAATGATCATCACAATGGTTACCTTTATGAATTCTAATAGCTTCGGATATGATATCGCTAATGATTCCAACATTTCCTTTAGCACGCATGAGATTGGTAAGCTCAAATAGATAATCACCAAAGCTAGGATCACTAGAGTTCATCTTACTCAAGGCAATAGACTTATGGAGAATTTCGTCTAAATTTTTCAAGGAATAATCTGGAAATCGTTCCTCAAGAAATCTCCATATGATGTAGGCACACTTGAGAGTAGGCAAACATCTAATCAAGTTTCTAGGCAAGCCTCTAATGATGAGCTCAACAGTTCTAAGATTTCGAATCATGTCAATATCTTCATCTAGGGTAGGGTGCAAAGGATCAACATGAGGTGCACAAGGGCTAGTAATGTACTTGTTCAAATGATATTCATTGAAAATCTTAAGCATTTCATTTTTCCACTCATGAAAATACTCTCCATCAAGAATAGGCACTCTATGTCTAAGACTCCCCAAAGTAGACACATCCATCTTCCTCCAATGGTGTTTAAACCAAGGCAATGGAAACCAAAGCTCTGATACCAATTGAAAGGATCGAGAAGAGGTGTCTAGAGGGGGGGTGATTAGACACTAAGTGCCAAAAGTTGCAGTTTTTAATATTCTTAAGTTTAAGTGGAGTTTAAGCACAAGTTTAACAAACACAATACATATCAAGCAAACATGCAATGAGTATATGATTAGCGGAAAGTAAAGCATGCAACTTGCAAGAATGTAAAGAGAAGGGTTTGGAGAATTCAAACGCAATTGGAGACACGGATGTTTTTGCCGTGGTTCTATTAGGTGGTGCTATCGTACATCCACGTTGATGGATACTTAAACCCACGAAGGGTAATGGTTGCGCGAGTCCATGGAGGGCTCCACCCACGAAGGGTCCACGAAGAAGCAACCTTGTCTATTCCATCACGGCCGTCGCCCACGAAGGACTTGCCTCACTAGCAGTTGATCTTCACAAAGTAGGCAATCTCCTTGCCCTTACAAACTCCTTGGTTCAACTCCACAATCTTGTTGGAGGCTCCCAAGTGACACCTAGCCAATCTAGGAGACACCACTCTCCAAGAAGTAACAAATGGTGTGTTGATGATAAACCCCTTGCTCTTGTGCTTCAAATGATAGTCTCCCCAACACTCAACTCTCTCTCACAGGATTTGGATTTGGTGGAAAGAAGATTTGAGTGGAAAGCAACTTGCGAAAGGCTATAGATCAAGATTCATATGGTTGGAATGGAATATCTTGACCTCAACACAAGTGTAGGTGGTTCTCTCTCAGAAAATGTGTATTGGAAGTGTAGGTATGTTCTGATGGCTCTCTCCACGAAAGAAGAGTGGGTGGAGGGGTATATATAGCCTCCACACAAAATCTAACCGTTACACACAATTTGCCAAACTTGGTGGGACAGAATGGTTAAACTTGGTCGGACCGATTCAGCAAACCTAGTGACCGTTAGGATTTTCGGTGGGACTGAGATGCAACTCGGTAGGACCTATATGGTTAGGGTTAGGGCATAACGTAATATCGGTGTGAACGATTACACAAACTCGGTGGGACCGATTTTGGTAATAAGCTAACCAGAGAGTTGGTCAGGCAAACTCGGTGAGACCGATTACACAAACTCGGTGGGACCGATTTTGGTAATAAGCTAACCAGAGGGTTTGCATTGTAATCTCGGTAGTACCGATTGCTCAAACTTGGTGAGACCGATTTTGGTAATGGACATACCCAGAGAGATTACAATCCCATCTCGGTGAGACCGAGATCCCTATTGGTGAAACCGATTTGCTAGGGTTTGTGGCAATGGCTATGACATCTGAAACTCGATGGCGCCGGATAGATAGAATCGGTGGGGCCGAGTTTGACTTTTGGTTTAGGTCATATGTGGATGTGGGAAGGTAGTTGAGGGTTTTGGAGCATATCACTAAGCACTTTGAGCAAGCAAGCCATTAAGCAACACCTCATCCCCTCTTTATAGTATTGGCTTTTCCTATAGACTCAATGTGATGTTGGATCACTAAAATAGAAAATGTAGAGTCTTGATCTTGAAGCTTGAGCCACTCCTTTGTCCTTAGCATCTTGAAGGGGTTCCACATCCTCTAGTCCATGCCACTCCATTGTTGAACTTACCTGAAACATACTAGGTAAAAGTGTTAGTACAACAAGAGATATGTTGACATTAATTACCAAAACCACCCAGGGAGCACTTGTGCTTTCACACTTGCTTGGTTTCAGCCCGATCTTGAGTGAACAACTACTTCTTTTTTGCTAGCGCAGCCCCTTTAGCCCCCGGGGCGGCTCTGTCGGCTGGGCCCGCTGCCGCGGCGGCCCTGAAGGCGAGCTCGAGAGCCATCAGGGCTTCCTTGGTGTCCCCAGCCACGGTGAGAACGCCGTTGCTCCCTGGCATCTTCATGAGGTTGTAGGCTGGATGGGTCGCTACCATGAACTGAGCCAGGGTAGGGTACCCGAGGATGGTGTTGTACGGGAGGCCGATGTGGGCGATGTCGAAGTCGATCAGCTCGGTGCGGTAGTTGTGCGGGTACCAAAGCTGACCAGGAGGCGTATTTGCCCCAGGGGGCTGGTGGAACCGACGCTGACTCTGGGAAAAGGCTTGATAGGGTGGAGCCGGCCGAGCGGCACATGGAGCAGGCTGAAGGCTTCCACGGAGAGCATGTTGAGGCCAGCTCCTCCGTCGATGAGTGTCTTGGTGACTGCTATGTTGCAGATGGTGGGCGTGCAGAGCATCGGGAGCATGCCCGAGCCCGTGGTGATTGCTGGGTGGTCCTCCGAACTGAAGGTGATGTCATCCTGGGGCGCTGCCCATCCTGGGGGAGCCCCCTGCTACACGCAGGAAGCGCCAATCCGGCGAACGAACTGCTTGACATGGCGATCCGAGGGTGGCACCCGTGAACCCCCAAGGAGGGCTGCTACGGCGGGGCCTCCTGCACTGCGAAGCACGCGATGAAGAAACCACGCAGCTCCTCCGAGGAGGCTACTGAGGATCCTGGCAGACTGAGTAGCCAGGCGCGCGGCACACCGGCCAGGGCCATGGGGAACCAGTTGGCCATGACTTGGTCGTCGCCTCCGGCTTTGAGAACGACCTCCTCGTACTCCAGCAGGAAGGCCGCTGGATCCGCCGCGCCATCATAGCGAGGTGGCATCTCTGGTTTGAACTTGCGCGACCACTAAACTTGCCACAAGGTAGGGGTGAACGCCCGGATGCCCGCGACGCCTCCACGGGCGCCCGCTGACCCAATCAGGGGAGTGGCGTCTGCCATGGGAGCAGGACGAAGCAGGCGGAGAGGCGAAGCTTCGGCGCACCCCTACCTGGCACGCCAAATATCAGATTACGGGTTCCGGCAAACCCTTGAGGTTCGAACTCTGGGGTGGCACGAAGATCTCTCTCTCCCTCGCTCACTCTCGCAATGATCTCAAGTCCTAGCTCGCCAAACCCAAGGAACAAGACACATGAGAGTTTATATTGGTTCGGGCCACCGTTGTGGTGTAATACCCTACTCCAGTGTGGTGTGGTGGATTTCCTTGTAGGATGAGGATGAATCCGTACAATGGATGAACAGGCTCCCGAGGAGAGGTTTTCCTGAGCTTGATGAGCTGGTGAGATGGCCTTGGTGGAGTGGATCCGGTCTAAGATGAGCCAATCCTTGACTATGGTGGTGGCTAGTCCTATTTATCGAGGCCCTGGTCCTCTTCCCAAATGTTAGGCGGGAAGGGATCCCACAACGGCCAATTTCGAAGGGAGACAACTAGTACAAGCTATCCTGACAAAAGGTGGTCTTCATCTGCCAAAGGTTCTGGTGGTGACGCTGTCGTGGACTCCGCGGTGACCTCCGTCCTGCTGTCCTTCTGGTCTTGCTCTTGTTGCACCGATATGGAAACATTTGCCTGATGCCTCAGGACTCCTCGCCTGCGCCTATATCTTTAGCACCAAAGAGGAAACTGGCACTCTGCGCCCGCTGGCGCCCGCCTGGCCTTGGTCATCATGGCTCACGTCACGCGGACCTTGCGAGGTGCCCCCTACATAGATATATCCGCTCCTTGGGAGCCAGCCTTCCGAGGCCGCCCCTGAGGAGGTCTTGGTGTCATCCGCCTCGCGAGGCTTGGCCCCTCGTGAGGGTCTTGAGTGGTTGTGTCGGATTTCAGGTTCCGGTAAAACCCTTGAGGTTCGAACTATGGGGTGCGCACGATTTCTCCTCCCCCTAGCTCACACTCTCACCACGATCTCAAAGCTCCGCACGTCGAACTCGTAGAACAAATGACACAGGGTTTATACTGGTTCGGGCCACTGATGTGGTGTAATACCCTACTCAAGTGTGGTGTGGTGGATCGCCTCTTGGGCTGAGGATGAACGAGTACAAGGGAAGAACAACATACTGAGGAGAGGTGTCCTTGAGCTCGATGAGCTGGTCAGATGGCCTTGGTGGAGTGCATCCAATCCAAGATGAGCCGATCCTCCAGTACGGTGGTGGCTAGTCCTATTTATAGAGGCCATGGTCCTCTTCACAAATGTAGGCAGGAAGGGATCCAACAATGGCCAAATTTGAAGGGAGACAACTAGTACAAGTTATCCTGACAAAGGTGGTCTTCGCCTGCCAAAGGTTCTGGTGGTGACGCCGTCCTGGGTTCCATGGTGACCTCCATCCTGCCGTCCTGCTAGTCTTGGTCTTGTTGCACCGATATGGAAACCTTTGCTTGATGCCTCGGAACTCCTCGCCTGCGCTTGCCTCTTTAGCACCAAAGAGGAAACGAGTACACTTCGCGTGCTGGCGCCTGCCTGGCCTTTGTTGTCATGGCTTGCGTCACAAGGACCTCACGAGGTGCCCCTCGCCTTTATCTTTCCGCCCCTCGTGAGCCAGCCTGGTAAGGCCGCCCCCGAGGAGGTCTTGTGTCGTCCGCCTCACGAGGCTTGGCCCCCTCGCGAGGGTCTTGAGTGTTTGCTGATGAAGATGGGCCGTACGGGGCCACCGGTGGAGCCACGCTGTGGGCCGCAAGAAGGCAAGTTTGGGGACCCACGTTCCCAGGACGCCGACAGTAGCCCCCGGGCCCAAGCGCGCTCGGACTTGGATTCGAGGCGAAGGCAAGGGGCAAGTGCGGAGCGCCGCAGGCCCCAACAGCCTGCAGCCTCGGTTGACGCGTGATGGGACGTGGGCGTCTCCGCTTCCCCACGCTGCCTCGGCAACTATCCGACTTGATGAGTCCCTGTTGCATGCAAAAAAGGTCATTATTACCTTAGATCATGGAGGCCCGGCAGTTGGCCTCCTTCTGGCTATAAATGGGAAGGGGGCGGAGCCCCCGTCACCCATCTCTTCCTTCGCTCTTCCTGCTTCTTCTCCCTTGCTTCACTAATAGCAGCGAAACCTATGGCGCCGGTGAAGAGGTTCTCGGCCGCAGAAAAGGGCAAGGCCCGCCAGGACGGGCCCGGCTCGCCGCGACCCCCACCATGGCCCCTCGCGGCCACGGCCGCGCCTCCTCGCATGGTGGGAGTCTCCCAAGTCATGGCAGTCCCGTCAATGAAGTGAGGCGCACCATGGTTGCGCGTCCTCCCCGGCTGGCGGAGGTGCTGCCGGAGTTCGTCGTGTCATCGGAGAACCCGGCCGGCACCTGGCTTCAGCTCCCGCGGTTCTTCGCCGGCGAACTACCGGCCACAGGCCCAGGTGTTCTCTGGCTACAGGCGGACGACTGCTGCAGCAAGGCTTTATGGGTCGTCGTGGAAGTCTCCGTCGCAGGCAACATAGCCCTGGCCCGCGGTTGGCAGGCGTTTGCCCGTGCGCAGCCTGGGTAGGCGGTGTACCCTCCACTTGAAGTACGACGGCGACGGGACCCTCTACGTGCGGGTATTCAAGGAAGATGGTCGCCGTGTCAGATGCTACACCGAGGACAATGACGGCAGCGAGGTGCTCGGCCTTGGCGATGGTCATGACAAGGATGAAGGCGGACTCGTCCTCGGCACTGGGTGCGGCTCATCCAGCTATGGCGGCTCTTCCTCCGGCGGCAGCTCCAGCAGCGGCGGCTATGACCAGCTGCCACGCCTCCACGCCCGCTTCGAAGGCGGTAGCGGATTGTCTCATCACCACGCCCCAGTGAAGCGCGAGGAGGGGTCTGGTTGAGTCCAGGGGGCGCCAAGGGCCTACCCTCACGAACCACCGCGGGGGTGTGCACCGCTTTTGTTTTGTTCCTTCCTTCCTGTATTTGAAAAAGAAACCAGTATGGGGCCCTGCAAGGTCGTGCAACGAACCATGATTTCCAGGCTGCTATGTTATGTTTATTGTTCCTGTGTTGTGTTGCAGTATCAGCATTTTACATAGGCTTGTAGAGATAACTTAGCTTGACGTGTCTGAAGTAGTATCCGCCTCGTGAGGCGCGCCTCTCCCAGTACCTGGTGAGACCTCCTTGCCATTGGCTTCGGAGGCATCGAGGAACTGCAAAAATTTGCTAAGAACCTCTTGTTCTTCCAAGCCCAGGTCATAGACCCGGCCGGCCATGACCCAGAGCTCCGCATCGCGGTACCCGAGGGGCATAGATTAAGGGAGGAGCACCAGCTTGCGAGCTCGAGCGAGGGTGTCTCGCGAAGAACGGGAAAAGAACAAGAAAAACGCTCATGAGTGCACCTGTCCAGCCCCCTCGTGAGGCATGTGAGGGAAAGTGCGGGCCAAAACAAAGAATCGAGGGAAGAACAGAGGAAAAGGCGATCGAACCAAGATGACAAGAAACATCGAAATGCGGACTTCCATTAAGAAAAGGGGCAAGCCAACTACTGAAAGCAAATGAAAAGCCGCGTCCGGCACCTAGTCTAGTCTTCTCACCAGCGCGGAGGTAAGTGCTGCCACTAGGACGTGGGACGGAGCCCCCGAGGCCCGAGGGAGGCACTCCGGAGACTCCGGGGCATGTACAACCCCACTCATTATTACGTGAGAGTGTCATAGGCGCTGACCTTCACAGGGACAGGGCCTTGCTTCACAGGCGCTGGGCCTTGCTTTAAGGGTAGAACTTCCGAAGGTGCTGGATGTTCCAGGCTTCTGGATGGGGATCGCTTCATGCGTCTCTAGGCACGCGGCGCCAGGCCTGGAGACGCGGGTGATCCTAAACGGGTCCTCCCACATGGGCAAGAGCTTGTGCAGCCCTTCCCTAGAGAGCACCCGCCTCAGGACGAGATCACCCACCTCGAGCGTCCTAGAGCGGACGTTGCGATAGTGGTACCGCCACAGCGTCTGCTGGTACCTTGCCGCTCGGAGCGAGGCTTCACGGCAGTGTTCCTCCCCCAGCACAAGGTGCATCCTCCGCATGGCGTCCTGCTGCGTCTCATCAAACGCCAGGACCCGCACGGAGCGATGTATGACCTCATGAGAGAGAACTGCTTCTGCTCCGTAGACGAGGAAGAATGGGGTCTTGCCTGTTGGCTTGGTGGCGATGGTGCGGATGGAGCATATCACAGACTGGAGCTCGTCGTGCTAGCCCTTGCCACAGGCCTCGAGCTTCTTCTTGAAGGTCCTAATCTTGAGGCCTCTGAGGACCTCCGCGTTGGTGCGTTTGGCTTGACCATTGCTCCTGGGGTGTGCCACCGAAGGGTAGAAGATCTGCGTTCCAAGGGTAGCACAATATGTCTTGAAGAGATTGCTAGTGAACTGCAAGCCGTTGTCGATGATGATGCGATTAGGGACCCCGAACCAAATCACGAGACCCTTGATGAACTTGACCGCAGATCCGCCCGGGATGGTGCGGACAGCTTCTACCTCCACCCATTTGGTGAACTTGTCGATGGCGACGTAGAGGTAGCGGTAGCCCCCAGGCGCTCGAGGGAACGGGCCTAAGATATCCAGCCCCCACACTGCGAACAACCACGAGAGCAGGATGGTCTGGAGGCCCTGAGCCGGCTGATGGATCTTCTTGGCATGGAATT
This sequence comes from Triticum urartu, assembly GCF_003073215.2. Lineage (NCBI taxonomy): Eukaryota > Viridiplantae > Streptophyta > Magnoliopsida > Poales > Poaceae > Triticum > Triticum urartu. Next base: position 228,446,737 of record NC_053028.1, read on the forward strand.
GGCAGGCCTCATAGGACTTCACCAGCTCGGCTACGTCGTTGAGCGTCGTAGGCCAGTAGAGCCCGCTGCAAAACGCCTTGCCGATGAGGGTTCGTGACGATGAGTGGTGTCCGTAGTCTCCACCGTGTATGTCAGCCAGCAACTCGTTCCCTTGTTCCCTGGAGATGCATCGCAAGGAAACATCATTTGGCCGCTTCCTATATAACTCACCGTCCTGGATGGAGTATGTCGTAGCCTGTCGAGCCACGCGTTCCGCGTCCTCCTCTTTCTCCAGCAGTGTCGCTTGTGTCAGGTATTCCTTGAAATCCTTGGTCCAGCACCCCTCCTGAGGCTCGAGCGCCAGGAGTAGGCGCACTCCCGAGGTCGGGCCGCAGGCGGGGGCTCCCAAGGCAGTGGGTTGGGGGAGCTCCTCCCGAGGCGGCGCCTGCCCCGAAAGCGGAGGTGCTGCCGACGGCTTGAAGAGCCGCTCCTCAAAGACACCAGGCTCCTGGGGTTGTCGCTTGGACGCCCTTTTGGCGATGTCATCGGCCTCCTTGTTGGTGCCATGGGGCACGTGCTGCAACTCTAGACCCAGGAAATGCTTTTCCATTTTCCGTACCTCCGCGAGGTATGCCTCCATGTGCTCGTCCCTCGTCTCGTATACCTTGTTGGAGAAGTTGATGAGGAGCTGCGAGTCGCCCCTGATGGTGGGACGCTTCACCCCCAGGGCCACTGCGGCCTTAAGGCCAATGATGAGGCCTTCGTACTCCGCGATGTTGTTGGATACCTTCTCGCCTTGCTGGAAGCAGAGCTGCACGGCGTAGTAGAGCTTGTGCTGAATGGGCGAGATGAGCACTGCTCCAGCTCCCGTGCCCTGGCGTGCAAACGCGCCATTGAAATACATGACCCAGCCATCTGGTGCTTCACTTCACTACTAGGGAAAAGCCTATACACAGAATCTTACCAGCAGCGCTCTTTAAAATAAGGCGCTGCTGCTAACTAGCAGTAGCGCTCGCACACAAACCTCGCTGCTGAAATGAATGTATCAGTAGCGCGCCCACTCTAAGACGCGCTACTGCTATAATTGCCACGACGCCGCCGCGAGGCTAGTTCTAGCAGCAGCGCGCTTGTATGAAGAGCGCTACTGCTACAGACCATAGTAGTAGCGCATTTACACAATAACCGCTACTGCTAAGTTTACTAAAAAAATTAGTCCCACCTCGCTTCGTGAAGAGAGTTTGTACCACCTTAAATATGTTACTTCTCAAACTTTCACAACCACTTGGTCTTCATTGAACTCTATGTGTAAAATTTGTGGTCGCAATATGAGTCTTCAGCAGTTCCTAAACTGGCGAGGACTCATATTGACAAATTAGATTGTACACAAAAATATCATTGATGATCAATGTATTTTTGATGTCTATTTTTACATGCTGACACATAGCAGTACCGCGCTCTTTGTGAAAGGCGCTACTACTAGGTCGTTTAGCAGTAGCGCCTTTTGCTATAGCGCGCTACTAAGCCATTCCATCTCCCCCACTCTCCGACCTATCCGGTCCACTCACACTCACGCGATCTCCCCCTCAACCCCCCACGTCGGTCCTCCCCCGTTGCCCCTCCTCCGATCTGCGCCGCTGCCACTTCCTCCTCCTCGCTGGACTCGGTACCAGCCTCCTCCTTCGTCCTCCCTCTAGTCGCCGCTGGCCGGCCCCTCCTCGCTCCACCTTCCTTCTCCGTCCTCCCTCCACTCGCTGTCGGCTGGCCCCTCCTCGCTCCGTCTTCCTCCTCCATCCTACTCTCTTCTCCCTCCTTGAGTCGCCCCTCCTTCTCCCTCCTCCCTCCTCCATCCACAACCCCTCCTCCCTGCTACATTTTGATTTAGTAGGCTAGTTGATTTAGTTGATTTAGAATATTTTAATTTAGTTGATTTAGTATGTAGTTGATTTACTTGATTTAGAACATCTTGATTTAGTTGATTTAGTAGGCTAGTTGATTTAGTTGATTTAGAACATTTTGATTTAGTTGATTTAGTATGCTAGTGGATTTAGTAGGCTAGTTGATTTAGTTGATTTAGTATGCACCATTTTATTATTATTTTTCTATACATGGATAGATAGATGCTTTTGTTTTTTTGTAATAAGTTATTTTTTGGCAAAATGTAGGTGCCAATTTAGTTAAATTTGCCACTTGTTTTTTAATCAATTATCTTAGACAAAAAGGGCCAGATGAGATGAAATGTCTTGGTAGTTGGTACCCTTATTTGGTAGATATTTGTGAAAAGTTTTTTGGCAATAGGTGCCACCGAAATGCTTTGTCCATAAAATTGCTTCTCGCGGAAGAACCAAAAATATCACATGCTACTATTTTTCTTTCCTATGAAGTGAATCGTTAATCCTTTGATCATATTGCTTTAGGAAAATGGCGCCACCACCACCACCACTATGCCGACTGTGCAAGTCAAGGTGCACCAGCAGCCTTGCAACTAGCAAGCTGTTCGGCATCTACTTCCAGCCGAGTTTTCGTCATGCGGCGGTAAGAAATTAGATGAAATGTAACAACTATTTTTTTAGTGTTGGCATTACTGCATTGTGTCATTTTGCTTTTTTACACAGATCGTCCCATGCAATGTGAGGTTGAAATTCAACAAGCTGACAGGAGACACTGTGACATTTGAGGCTCCTAGGGGGCCGTACACTATGGAGGTCAAGAAAGGATGCAATATGTCGCATATTGGAGGAGATGGATGGGCCCGTTTCCTTGCCCACATGCGTCTTACTGGTGGTGAGTTGATCAGCTTCTCCTTCAGAGCAGAAAGACCCAAGCTGGCTGTCATTTATCTCAACCTGGTGGAAGATGATGAAGATGACGAAGATGATGAAGATAATGAGGACCCACTCGATGAAGATGATGAGAACCCACTTCATGAAGCCATCATAGCTCAAAGAATGAGGCTGAGCGAGGAGGAGGTGTGCAACCTATGGGACATAATTCCGCCACATGATGACTTTGTCGGGGTGCCATTCGTGACCCGTCTGACAAGTACCATGGTCGATCGGCATGAAATGGTATGTTATACGTACTGCCTGTAGTAATTTGATGATATATATATGCTTTATTGTTATACTTACAAATGCAAATTATTCGATGATATGCTTAGTGAATCCGATGATATGCTTAGTGTAGAGTCCAATGATATGCTTTGTGGAATCTAGTCGATGATATGCTTTAGTGTAGAGTCTGATCACATGCTCTTATTAGTGTAGAATCCAATGAACTATTAATAGTGTAGATAATCCATATATACTTATTAGTAGAATTCATGATTAGTTAGTACAAATGCGTAGTACTGTGTCTTTTGATAGTGTAGAAATCTAGACTTAATAGAAATATATTTGCAAGAGTATGTGCGAGGCTATTTATTAATTGATATGTTTTTCTTATTCAGAAATTGCCAAAGAACCTATCTGTGAGTTGTGGTATCGAGCCTGATGAGGAAGGCTCAGCTGGAGTACGCCTTACCGCAAGGGGCTCCGTCGCCACCTATACTTACCGCATGGACACAGACGGTCGCACACACTTAAACTCGGTTGGGTGGAAGAGATTCCTCGTTGGCAAGAATCTTCGTGTTGGACAGGCCATCCTAATTATTATCAGGAACACCCACCGCCCAGGCTTGAGGATGATGATCGTCGTCAATATCATCTAGAACTACATGTGTGTGTGGCTATATCATCTAGAACTACACATGATGATCGTCGTCGATATCATGTAGAACTACATATGATGATCGTCGTCGATATTATCTAGAACTACATATGATGATCATCGTCGATATCACCTTGTACTGCTTGAGGATGCAAGTTGAGTATATATGAAATTATTATCTAGTACTCCCTCGGTTCCAAATTACTCGTCGTGGTTTTAGTTCAAATTTGAACTAAAACCACGACGAGTAATTTGGAACCGAGGGAGTACTACCTAGTACCTATAATGCTTTATGAAATTGATATCTAGTAGTACCTAGTATCTGGAAATTGCTGTTTATTGAAGCTAAAACGGGGTAGGAAGCCGGGGGGAAATGATGAAATATATAGCAGTAGCGTGGGGCAAGGAAATCGCTATAGCTAATTAATAGTAGCGCGTTCCGAAAATGCGCTGCTGATACAGTCCAGAGTAGTAGCGCGTGTACGGACCGCGCTACTACTAACAGTAAGCTGTAGCACCTTATTGGTAGCGCGGCTGCCCATGCTGCTAATAGCCCCAAAACCCGCGCTACTACTAGGGTTTTCCCTAGTAGTGCTTCCTGGTGAGAGGGATCGGTCCGCGCCTGCTTCAAACCCCGGGGTGTCAGTCCATTCTGCCACGAAGTCGGCGAGCGCGGCCCCCTTGATGACCCTAGTTGTGCTGAACTCCAGCTGGAATGCTTGCAGCTCGATGTTCCATTCGGCGACTCTTCCAGCAATGTTGGGGCTCCTGAGTACCCTCTCCAGTAGGTAGGCTGAGACGACCTTGATTGGGTGACCTTGGAAGTAGTGCCGCAGTTTACGTGAGGCTACCAAGAGCGCGAGCAAGAGCTTCTGAGGCATGGGGTACCGTGCCCTTGCATCCCATAGTACCGTGCTGACAAAGTACACTGGGTGCTCGATGAGAGAGGGAGCATCGTCGAAGCTTGCACCTGCTGGAAGTTGGGGCATCTCCTGAGGTGACCGGACCCTAAGAGCCGGGTCGCCCTGGAGCCTCTGCTGGCCCGCGAACGCCGCCTTGCTGGGCCAGGTTAATTGTTGGCGTCGTGATACATCTCCAACGTCTCTATAATTTTTGATTGCTCCATGCTATTATATTATCTATTTTGGATGTCAATGGGCTTTATTTTACACTTTTATATCATTTTTGGGACTAACCTACTAACCGGAGGCCCAACCCAAATTGTTGTTTTTTTTGCCTATTTTAGGGTTTCGACGAAAAGGAATATCAAACGGAGTCCAAACAGAATGAAACCTTTGGGAACGTGATTTTCTCAACGAACGTGATCCAGGAGACTTGGAGTGGGCGTCAAGAAACAAGGGAGGAAGGCACGAGGCAGGGGGCGCGCCTACCCCCCTGGGCGCGCCCTCCACCCTTGTGGGCCCTCCGTTACTCCACCAACGTACTTCTTCCTCCTATATATATCCACGTAAGCCCCAAACATCCAGGAGCACCACGAAAACCTAATTCCACCGCCGCAACCTTCTGTACTCGAGAGATCCCATCTTGGGGCCTTTTCCGAAGCTCCGCCAGAGGGGGCATTGATCACGGAGGGCCTCTACATCAACTCCATGGCCTCTCCGGTGATGTGTGAGTAGTTTACTTCAGACCTACGGGTCCATAGTTATTAGCTAGATGGCTTCTTCTCTCTCTTTGGATCTCAATACAAAGTTCTCCTCGATCTTCTTGGGGATCTATTCGATGTAATCTTCTTTTGCGGTGTGTTTGTCAAGATCTGATGAATTGTGGGTTTATGATCCAGATTATCTATGAACAACATTTGATACTCCTCTGAATTCTTTTATGTATGATTGGTTTATCTTTGCAAGTCTCTTCGAATTATCAGTTTCGTTTGGCCTACTAGATTGATCTTTCTTGCAATGGGAGAAGTGATTAGCTTTGGGTTCAATCTTGCGGTGCTCGATCCCAGTGACAAAAAGGGAACCGTCAGGTATTTTATTGTTTCCATCAAGGATAAAAAGATGGGGTTTATATCATATTGCATGAGTTTATCCCTCTACATCTTGTCATCTTCCTTAAAGCATTACTCTGTTCTTATGAACTTAATACTCTAGATGCATGCTAGATAGCGGTCGATGTGTGGAGTAATAGTAGTAGATGCAGAATCATTTCGGTCTACTTGCCGCGGACGTGATGCCTGTATACATGATCATACCTAGATATTCTCAAAACTATGCTCAATTCTATTAATTGCTCGACAGTAATTCGTTTACCCACCATAATACTTATGCTCTTGAGAGAAGCCACTAGTGAAACCTATGGCCCCCGGGTCTATCTTTCATCATATTAATCTTCCAATACTTAGTTATTTCCTTTACCGTTTATTTTACTTTGGATATTTATTTCTCTTTATCATAAAAATACCAAAAATGTTATCTTATCAGATCTATCAGATCTCACTCTCGTAAGTGACTGTGAAGGGCTTGACAACCCCCTTATCGCGTTGGTTGCGAGGTTCTTATTTGTTTGTGTAGGTGCGTGGGACTTGAGCGTGATCTCCTACTGGATTGATACCTTGGTTCTCAAAAACTGAGGGAAATACTTACGCTAGTTTGCTGCATCACCCTTTCCTCTTCAAGGGAAAACCAACGCAGTGCTCAAGAGGTAGCAAGAAGGATTTTTGGCGCCATTGTCAGGGAGATTCGCGCCAAGTCAAGTCAAGATTTGACTCCCAACAATGAGTCATTTCTGGCGCCGTTACCAAGTCAAAACATACCAAGTACCCATCACAAACTCTTATCCCTCGCATTACATTATTTGCCATTTGCCTCTCGTTTTCCCCTCCACCACTTCACCCTTGCCGTTATATTCGCCCTCTCTCTCCGTTCCCCTTCTCTTTCCCTATTTGCCTCTTTTTGCCCGTTTCTTATTTGCTTGTGTGTTGGATTGCTTGCTTGTCACGAGGGCTCAAGATAATACTAAATTTTGTGACTTTGCCAATACCAACAACAGTGATTTTCTTAGCACTCCGATTGCTCCTCTTACCGATGCTGAATCATGTGAAATTAATACTGCTTTATTGAATCTTGTCATGAAAGATCAATTCGCCGGCCTTCCTAGTGAAAATGCCGCTACCCATCTAAACAACTTTGTTGATTTGTGTGATATTCAAAAGAAGAAAGATGTGGATAATGATATTGTTAAATTGAAATTATTTCCGTTTTTGCTTAGAGATCGTGCTAAAGCATGGTTTTCGTATTTGCCTAAAAATAGTATTGATTCATGGAATAAGTGCAAAGATGCTTTTATCTCTAAGTATTTTCCTCTTGCTAAGATCATCTCTCTTAGAAATGATATTATGAATTTTAAGCAACCTGATCATGAACATGCTGCACAACCTTGGGAGAGGATGAAGTTAATGATACGCAATTGCCCTACACATGGTCTGAATCTTTGGATGATTATACAAAACTTTTATGCCGGATTAAATTTTGCTTCTAGAAATCTTTTAGATTTGGTCACGGGAGGCACTTTTATGGAAATCACTTTAGGAGAAGCTACTAAACTCCTAGATAATATTATGGTTAATTATTCTCAATGGCACACCGAAAGATCTACTAATAAAAAAGTGCATGCAATTGAAGAGATTAATGTTTTGAGTGGAAAGATGGATGAAATTATGAAATTGTTTGCTAATAAGAGTACTCCTACTGATCCTAATGATATGCCTTTGTCTACCTTGATTGAGAATAATAATGAATCTATGGATATGAATTTTTTTGGTAGGAACAATTTTGGTAATAACACGTATAGAGGTAATTTTAATTCTAGGCCGTTTCCTAGTAATTCCTCTAATAATTATGGTAATTCCTACAACAATTCCTATGGAAATTATAATAAGATTCCCTCTAATTTTGAATCTAGTATTAAAGAATTTATTACTTCACAAAAGAGTTTCAATGCTTTGATTGAAGAAAATTTGCTTAAGATTGATGAGTTGGCTAGGAACGTTGATAGAATTTCTCTTGATGTTGATTCTTTGAAACTTAGATCTATTCCACCTAAGCATGATATCAATGAGTCTCTCAAATCCATGATAATTTCCATTGATGAGTGCAAAGAAAGAACCGCTAGGATGCGTGCTAAGAAAGATTGCTTTGTGAAAGCGTGTTATTCTAGTTTTCATGATAATAAAGATGAAGATCTAAAAGTTATTGATGTGTCCCCTATTAAATCTTTGTTTTGAAATATGAACCTTGATAATGATGGGGCTGAACATGAGCCACCTTTACCTAGAAGGCATTCCAAAAATTCGGAGTTTTTAGATCTTGATGCTAAAATTGTTAAAAGTGGGATTGAAGAGGTCAAAACTTTAAATATCAATGAACCCACTATTTTGGATTTCAAGGAATTTAATTATGATAATTTCTATTTGATAGATTGTATTTTCTTGTTGCAATTCATACTAAATTCTCCTCATGCTTATAGTCAAAATAAAGCTTTTACTAAACATATTGTTGATGCTTTGATGCAATCTTATGAAGAAAAACTTGAGTTGGAAGTTTCTATCCCTAGAAAACTTTATGATGAGTGGGAACCTACAATAAAAATTAAAATTAAAGATCATGAGTGCTATGCTTTGTGTGATTTGGGTGCTAGTGTTTCCACGATTCCAAAAACTTTGTGTGATTTGCTAGGTTTCTGTGATTTTGATGATTGTTCTTTAAACTTGCACCTTGCGGATTCCACTATTAAGAAACCTATGGGAATAATTAATGATGTTATTATTGTTGCAAATAGGAACTATGTGCTCGTAGATTTCATTGTTCTTGATATAGATTGCAATCCTTCATGTCCTATTATTCTTGGTAAACCTTTCCTTAGAACGATTGGTGCAATTATTGATATGAAGGAAGGGAATATTAAATTCCAATTTCCGTTAAGGAAGGGCATGGAACACTTTCCTAGAAATAAAATTAAATTACCATATGAATATATTATGAGAGCCACTTATGGATTGCCTACCAAAGATGGCAATACCTAGATCTATCTTCGCTTTTATGCCTACCTAGGGGCGTTAAACGATAGCGCTTGTTGGGAGGCAACCCAATTTTACTTTTATTCCTTGATTTTTGTTCCTGTTTAGTAATAAATAATTTATCTATCCTCTTTTTTGGTTGCATTTTTGTGTTTAATTAGTGTTTGTGCCAAGTAGAACTGTTGGGAGGACTTGGGGGAAGTCTTTTTGATCTTGCTGTAAAAAACACAAACTTTAGCACTCACAAGAATTGCTGCCATTTTTATTTGGAAGGTTCTATTTAGTTAATTATTTTTGCAGATGATTAATAGATAAATTCCTCACGTCCATAAATTTATTTTAGAATTTTTGGGGTTCCGGAAATTGCGTTAGCTACAGATTACTATAGACTGTTCTGTTTTTGACAGATTCTGTTTTTCTTGTGTTGTTTGCTTATTTTGATGAATCTATGGATAGTAAAAGAGTTTCTAAACCATAGGGAAGTTGGAATAAATTTTGTTTAAAACCAATATAAATAAAGAATTAGTTCATTACAGTAACTTGAAATGGTGTTTTGTTTTCTTTCGCTAGAGCTCACGAGATTTTCTATTTTGAGTTTTGTGTTGTGAAGTTTTCATGTTTTGGGTAAAGATTTGATGGATTATGGAACAAAGAGTTGCAAGAGCCTAAGCTTGTGGATTCCCATGGCACCCCAAGGTAAAATTCAAGCACACCAAAAATCCTCAGCTTGGGGATGCCCCGGAAGGCATCCCCTCTTTCGTCTTCGTCTATCAGTAACTTTACTTGGAGCTATATTTTTATTCACCACATGATATGTGTTTTGCTTGGAGCGTCTTGTATGATTTGAGTCTTTTCTTTTTAGTTTACGACAATCAGCCTTGCTATACACACCTTTTGAGAGAGAGTCACATGATTTGAAATTTATTAGAATACTCTATGTGCTTCAGTTATATCTTTTGAGCTATATAGTTTTTGCTCTAGTGCTTCACTTATATCTTTTAGAGCACGGTGGTGGATTTGTTTTATAGAAACTATTGTTCTCTCATGCTTCACTTATATTATTTTGAGAGTCCTTTAGAACAACATGGAAATTTTCTATAATATAAAAACTTTCATATAAGTGCATTGAATACTATGAGAAGTTTGATAGTTGATAATTGTTTTGAGATATGGAGATGGTGATATTAGAGTCATGCTAGTTGAGTAGTTGTGAATTTGAGAGATACTTGTGTTGAAGTTTGTGATTCCCGTAGCATGCACGTATGGTGAACCTTCATGTGATGAAGTCGGAGCATGATTTATTTATTGATTGTCTTCCTTATGAGTGGCGGTCGGGGACGGGCGATGGTCTTTTCCTACCAATCTATCCCCCTAGGAGCATGTGCGTAATACTTTATTTCGTTAACTAATAGATTTTTGCAATAAGTATGTGAGTTCTTTATGACTAATGTTGAGTCCATGGATTATACGCACTCTCACCCTTCCACCATTGCTAGCCTCTCTAGTATCGCGCAACTTTCGCCGGTACCTTAAACCCACCATATACCTTCCTCAAAATAGCCACCATAACTACCTATTATGGCATTTCCATATCCATTCCGAGATATATTGCCATGCAACTTTCCACCGTTCCGTTATTATGACACGCTTCATCATTGTCATATTGCTTGCATGATCATGTAGTTGACATCGTATTTGTGGCAAAGCCGCCATTCATAATTCTTTCATACATGTCACTCATGCATCATTGCACATCCCGGTACACCGCCGGAGGCATTCACATAGAGTCATATTTTGTTCTAAGTATTGAGTTGTAATTCTTGTGTAGTAAGTAAATAAAGTGTGATGATCATCATTATTAGAGCATTGTCCCAAGTGAGGAAAGGATGATGGAGACTATGATTCCCCCACATGTCGGGATGAGACTCCGGACAAAAAAAAGAAAAAAAAGAGGCCAAAAAAGGCCCAAATAAAAAAATTATAGAAAAAGAGAGAAGGGACAATGCTACTATCCTTTTTCCACACTTGTGCTTCAAAGTAGCACCATGTTATTCATATAGAGAGTCTCCTATGATATCACTTTCATATACTAGTGGGAATTTTTCATTATAGAACTTGGCTTGTATATTCCAATGATGGGCTTCCTCAAAATGTCCTAGGTCTTCATGAGCAAGCAAGTTGGATTCTCACCCACTTAGTTTCTTTTGTTGAGCTTTCATATACTTATAGCTCTAGTGCATCCGTTGCATGGCAATCCCTACTCACTCACATTGATATCTATTGATGGGCATCTCCGTAGCCCGTTGATACGCCTAGTTGATGTGAGACTATCTTCTCCTTTTTGTCTTCTCCACAACCACCATTCTATTCCACCATAGTGATATATCCATGGCTCACGCTCATATATTGCGTGAATATTGAAAAAGTTTGAGAACATCAAAAGTATGAAACAATTGCTTGGATTGTCATCGGGGTTGTGCATGATTTAAATATTTTGTGTGGTGAAGATAGAGCATAGCCAGACTATAGGATTTTGTAGGGATAACTTTCTTTGGCCATGTTATTTTAAGAAGACACGATTGCTTACTTAGTATGCTTGAAGTATTATTATTTTTATGTCAATATTAAACTTTTATCTTGAATCTTTCGGATCTGAACATTCATGCCACAATAGAAAAAAAATTACATTGAGAAATATGTTAGAAAGCATTCCACATCAAAAAAAATCTTTTATCATTTAACTACTCGAGGACGAGCAGGAATTAAGCTTGGGGATGCTTGATACGTCTCCAGCGTATCTATAATTTTTGATTGCTCCATGCTATTATATTATCTATTTTGGATGTCAATGGGCTTTACTTTACACTTTTATATCATTTTTGGGACTAACCTACTAACCGGAGGCCCAGCCCAAATTGTTGTTTTTCGCCTATTTTAGGGTTTCGAAGAAAAGGAATATCAAACGGAGTCCAAACGGAATGAAACCTTCAGGAACGTGATTTTATCAACAAATGTGATGCAGGAGACTTGGAGTGGGCGTCAAGAAACAAGGGAGGAAGGCACGAGGCAGGGGGCGTGTCTACCCCCCTGGGAGCGCCCTCCACCCTCGTGGACCCTCCGTTGCTCCACTGATGTACTTCTTCCTCCTATATATATCCACGTACCACCCAAACATCCAGGAGCACCATGAAAACCTAATTCCACCATCGCAACCTTCTGTACCCGAGAGATCCCATCTTGGGGCCTTTTCCGGAGCTCCGCCGGAGGGGGCATTGGTCACGGAGGGCCTCTACATCAACTCCATGGCCTCTCCGGTGATGTGTGAGTAGTTTACTTCAGACCTACGGGTCCGTAGTTATTAGCTAGATGGCTTCCTCTCTCTCTCTCTTTGGATCTCAATACAAAGTTCTCCTCGATCTTCTTGGAGATCTATTCGATGTAATCTTCTTTTGTGGTGTGTTTGTCGAGATCCGATGAATTGTGGGTTTATGATCCAGATTATCTATGAACAATATTTGATTCTCCTCTGAATTCTTTTATGTATGATTGGTTCTTTGCAAGTCTCTTCGAATTATCAGTTTGGTTTGGCCTACTAGATTGATCTTTCTTGCAATGGAAGAAGTGCTTAGCTTTGGGTTCAATCGTGCGGTGCTCGATCCCAGTGACAGAAAGGGAACCGACACGTATTGTATTGTTGCCATCGAGGATAAAAAGATGGGGTTTATATCATATTGCATGAGTTTATCCCTCTACATCATGTCATCTTCCTTAAAGCATTACTCTGTTCTTATGAACTTAATACTCTAGATGCATGCTAGATAGCGGTCGATGTGTGGAGTAATAGTAGTAGATGCAGAATCATTTTGGTCTACTTGTCGCGGACGTGATGCCTGTATACATGATCATACCTAGATATTCTCATAACTATGCTCAATTCTATCAATTGCTCGACAGTAATTCGTTTACCCACCGTAATACTTATGCTCTTGAGAGAAGCCACTAGTGAAACCTATGGCCCCCGGGTCTATCTTTCATCATATTAATCTTCCAATACTTAGTTATTTCCTTTACCGTTTATTTTACTTTGCATCTTTATATCTCTTTATCATAAAAATACCAAAAATGTTATCTTATCAGATCTATCAGATCTCACTCTCGTAAGTGACTGTGAAGGGCTTGACAACCCCCTTATCGCGTTGGTTGCGAGGTTCTTATTTGTTTGTGTAGGTGCGTGGGACTTGAGCGTGATCTCCTACTGGATTGATACCTTGGTTCTCAAAAACTGAGGGAAATACTTACGCTACTTTGTTGCATCACCCTTTCCTCTTCAAGGGAAAACCAACGCAGTGCTCAAGAGGTAGCACATCGTTGCAGCCTTTGCGGTGCCCTCTGAGTCTTGTATCGCCCCGGTTGGGGGCGCGGCAGACCCTTGGCCTGGCGCTCTTCCCGAACCGCCACTAGAGCTGCGCTAGCGGAGTAGGGAGTGGCGGCAAGGTAAAGCACCAGGGGCTCGAGAGGGCAAGGCGCCACCATCGCCGGAGGGCTGGTCAGGTATGTCTTGAGGTGTTGAAATGCTTGGTCAGCCTCCGGGGTCCACTCGAATGGACCCTTCTTCTTCATTAGCTTGAAGAATGGTAGGGTGCGCTCTCCCAGCTTGGAGATGAAGCGCCCTAGCGAGGTCACGCAGCCTGCAAGCTTCTACATCTCCTTGAGAGTTTGTGGTGGGCTCTTGTCTTCTATCGCCTTGACCTTCTCCGGGTTAGCCTCGATTACCCTATGGGACACAAGGGAGCTCATCATCTTGTCAGAGGGGACACCGAACATGCACTTCTCCGGGTTGAGCCGCAGGTCTACCTGGCGCAGGCTTGTGAAGGTCTCCTCCAGGTCTTGAATCAAAGTTCTTGCCTCCCGAGACTTCACCACAATGTCGTCGACGTAGGCCTCAGCGTTCCTCCCGAGCTGCTGACCCAGGGCGATGTGCATCAACCGTTGGAAGGTCGTGCCTGCGTTGCGCAGCCCGAACGGCATGCAAGTGTAGCAGTACACCCCACAAGGGGTCAGGAAGGCCGTCTTCTCCACAACCTCTACTGCTATCTTGATCTGGTGATAACCTGAAAATGCGTCCAGGAAGCACAGCAGGTCGCATTCGGCAGTGGAGTCAACAATCTGGTCAATGCGTGGGAGCGGGAACGGGTCTTGGGGACATGCCTTGTTAAGGTTGGTGAAGTCAACACACATGCGCTCATTCCCGCCTTTATTCGGTACGACGACGGAGTTCGCCAGCCACTTGGGGTATCGAACCTCGCGAATGACACCTGCTGCCTCCAGCTTGCGGGTTTCCTGGATGATGAAGGACTGCTTCTTTGTGGATTGTTGCTGTGCCTTCTGCTTCACATGGCGCACATTGGGGCACAACCTCAAGTGATGCTCGATCACCCCTCTGGGGACCCCCACTAGTTGCTTGGGTTCCCAGGCAAATACATCCTTGTTCGCGCGCAGGAACCTCACCAATGCATCCTCTTGATCCGGGTTGAGGCTGGCGCCTATGGTGAAGGTGGCTCCTGAGGACCCATCTTCCTCGACTGGCACCTGCTTGGTTTCGGCCCGATCTTGAGTGAATAACCACTTCTTCTTTGCTGGCGCGGCCTCCTTAACCCCTGGGGTGGCCTCATTGGCCGGCCGCGCTGCCGCGGCGGTTTTGAGGGCACACTTGAGCGCCGCCAGAGCCTCCTTGGCGTCTCCAACTACGATGAGGACGTCCTTGCTCCCGGGCATCTTCATGAGGTTATAGGCCGGATGGGTCGCCTCCATAAACTGAGCCAGAGCCGGGTACCCAAGGATGGCGTTGTATGGGAGGCCAATGCGGGCGATGTCGAAGTCGATCAGCTTGGTGCGGTAGTTGTCGCGAGTGCCGAAGGTCACGGGAAGGCGGATCTGCCCCAGGGGGCTAGTGGAGCCGCCGCCGTCCCCGAAGAAGGGCTTGTTGGGGCAGAGCCATCCGAGAGGTACGTGAAGAAGGCTAAAAGCCTCCACAAAGAGCACGTTGAGGCCGGCGCTGCAGTCGATGAGGGCCTTGGTGACAGCTATGCTGCAGATGGTGGGCGTGCAAAGCATTGGGAGCACGCCCAAGCCGACGATGGTGACGGGGTGATCCCCCGAGTCGAAGGTGAGGTCGGCCTTGGGCGCCGCCCAACCCGGGGGAGCTCCTTGCCGCACGGAGGCGGTGCCAACCTGGCGAAAGAACGACTTGGGGTGTGATACGTCTCCAACGTATCTATAATTTTTGATTGTTGCATGCTATATTATCTACTGTTTTGGACTATATTGGGCTTTATTTTCCACTTTTATATTATTTTTGGGACTAACCTATTAACCGGAGGCCCAGCCGAGAATTGTTGTTTTTTTTGCCTATTTCAGTGTTTCAAAGAAATGGAATATCAAACGGAGTCCAAACGGAATAAAATCTTCGGGAACGTGATTTTCTCACCGAACTTGATCCAAGAGACTTGGACCCTGCTCCAAGGAACAAAAGAGGCGGTCATGAGGGTGGGGGGCGCGCCCCCTGCCTCGTGGGCCCCTCGTTGCTCCTCTGGCATACTTCTATATATACACACGTACCCCCAAACAATCAGAACAGGAGCCAACAACCTAATTCCACCGCTGCAACTTTCTGTATCCACGAGATCCCATCTTGGGGCCTATTCCGGAGCTCTGCCGGAAGAGGGCCATCATCACGGAGGACTTCTACATCATCATAGCCTCTCTGATGAAGTGTGAGTAGTTTACCTCAGACCTTCGGGTCCATAGTTAGTAGCTAGATGGCTTCTTCTCTCTCTTTGAATCTCAATACAAATTTCTCCCCCTCTCTTGTGGAGATCTATTCGATGTAATCTTCTTTTTGCGGTGTGTTTGTTGAGACCGATGAATTGTGGGTTTATGATCAAGTCTATCTATGAATAATATTTGAGTCTTCTCTGAATTCTTTTATGTATAATTGGTTATCTTTGCAAGTCTCTTTGAATTATCCGTTTGGTTTGGCCAACTAGATTGGTAGTTCTTGCCATGGGAGAAGTGCTTAGCTTTGTGTTCGATCTTGCGGTGTCCTTACCCAGTGACAGAAGGGGCAGCGAGGCACGTATTGTATCATTGCCATAGAGGATAACAAGATGGGGTTTATTTCATATTGCATGAATTTATCTCTCTACATCATGTCATCTTGCTTAAGGCGTTACTCTGTTTTTAAATTAATACTCTATATGCATGTTGGATAGCGGTCGATGAGTGGAGTAATAGTAGTAGATGTAGAATCATTTCGATCTACTTGTCATGGACGTGATGCCTATATACATGATCATGCCTAGATATTCTCATAACTATGCTCAATTCTGTCAATTGCTCAACAGTAATTTGTTCACCCACCGTAGAATACTTATGCTCTTGAGAGAAGCCACTAGTAAAACCTTTGGCCCCCGGGTCTATTCTCATCATATCAATCTCCATCACTTTAATCTTGCTTTGCTTTTTACTTTGCTTTTACTTTTTACTTTGCATCTTTATACCAAAAATACCAAAAATATTATATCTATCAGATCTCACTCTCGTAAGTGACCGTGAAGGGATTGACAACCCCTAATCGCGTTGGTTGCGAGTAGCTATCGTTTTGTGCAGGTACGAGGGACTTGAGCGTGGCCTCCTACTGGATTGATACCTTGGTTCTCAAAAACTGAGGGAAATAGTTACGCTACTCTGCTGCATCATCCCTTCCTCTTCGGGGAAAACCAACGAAATCTCAAGACGTAGCAAGAAGGATTTTTGGCGCCGTTGCCGGGGAGTCTACGCAAAAAGTCAACATACCAAGTACCCATCACAATCCCTATCTCTCGCATTACATTATTTGCCATTTGCCTCTCGTTTTCCTCTCCCCCCAATTCACCCTTGTCGTTTTATTCGCCCTCTCTCTCCCTATTATCTCTCTATATTTGCCTCTTTTTGCCCGCTTGCTTTTTGTTTGCTCGTGTGTTAGATTTCTTGTTTGTCGCGATGGCTCAAGATACTACCAAATTGTGTGACTTCACCAATACCAATAATAATGTATTCCTTAGCACTCCGATTGCTCCTCTTATCGATGCTGAATCTTGTGAAATTAATACTGCTTTGTTGAATCTTGTTATGAAAGATCAATTCGCCAGCCTTCCTAGTGAAGATGTCGCTACTCATCTGAATAGCTTCGTTGATTTATGTGATATGCAAAAGAAAAAAGATGTCAATAATGATGTCGTTAAATTGAAGCTATTTCCTTTTTCGCTTAGAGATCGTGCTAAAGCTTGGTTTTCGTCTTTGCTTAAGAATAGTATTGATTCATGGAACAAGTGCAAATATGATTTTATCTCTAAGTATTTTCCTCCCGCTAAGATCATCTCTCTTAGAAACGATATTATGAACTTTAAACAACTTGATCATGAACATGTTGCACAAGCTTGGGAGAGAATGAAATTAATGATACGTAATTGCCCTACTCATGGTTTGAATTTGTGGATGATCATACAAATTTTTTATGCTGGATTGAATTTTTCTTCTAGAAATCTTTTAGATTCGGCCGCGGGAGGCACTTTTATGGAAATCACTTTAGGAGATGCGACTAAACTCCTAGATAATATTATGGTTAATTATTCTCAATGGCGTACTCAAAGATCTTCTAATAAAAAGGTGCATGCGATAGAAGAAATTAATGTGTTGAGTGGAAAGATGGATGAACTTATGAAATTATTTGCTACTAAGAGTGTTTCTTCTGATCCTAATGATATGCCTTTGTCTACTTTGATTGAGAATAACAATGAATCTATGGATGTGAATTTTGTTGGTAGGAATAATTTTGATAACAACGCTTATAGAGGGAATTTTAATCCTAGGCCATATCCTAGTAATCCTTCTAATAATTATGGGAATTCCTACAACAACTCTTATGGAAATTATAATAAGATGCCCTCTGAATTTGAGACTAGTGTTAAAGAGTTTATGAATTCACAAAAGAATTTTAATACTTTGCTTGAGGAGAAATTGCTTAAAGTTGATGATTTGGCTAGAAACGTAGATAGAATTTCTCTTGAGGTTGATTCTTTAAAGCTTAGATCTATTCCTCCTAAGCATGATATCAATGAGTCTCTCAAAGCCATGAGAATTTCCATTGATGAGTGCAAGGAAAGAACCGCTAGGATGCGTGCTTCCAAAGATGCCTTTATGAAAGCGTGTTCTTCCAATACCTATGAAAATCAAGATGAAGATCTAAAAGTTATTGATGTGTCTCCTATTAAATCTTTATTTTGCAATATGAATCTTGATGAAACTGAATATGATCTTCCTTTACCTAGAAGGTGTTCTAAAAATTCGGAGTATTTACATCTTAATGATGAAATTGATGAAAGTGGATTGAAAGAAATAAAAATCTAGATGTTGCTAAACCCACTATATTAGATTTCAAGGAATTTAATTATGAAATTTGCTCTTTAATTGATTGTGTTTCCTTGTTGCAATCCGTGCTAAATTCTCCACATGCTTATAGTCAAAATAAAGCCTTCACCGAACATATTGTTGATGCCTTGATGCAATATTATGAAGAAAAACTTGAGTTGAAAGTTTTTATCCCTAGAAAACTCTATGATGAGTGGGAACCAACTATTAAAACTAAAATTAAAGATCATGAGTTTTATTCTTTGTGTGGTTTGGGTGCTAGTGTCTCTACTATTCCCAAGACTTTGTGTGATTTACTAGATTTCCGTAATTTTGATGATTGCTCTCTAAACTTGCATCTTGCAGATTCCACTATTAAGAAACCTATGGGAAGGATTAATGATGTTCTTATTGTTGCAAATAGGAATTATGTGCCCGTAGATTTCATTGTTCTTGATATAGATTGCAATCCTTCTTGCCCTATTATTCTTGGTAGACCTTTCCTTAGAACGGTTGGTGTGATTATTGATATGAAGGAAGGGAATATTAGATTTCAATTTGCATTAAAAAAGGGCATGGAACACTTTCCTAGAAAGAAAATAAAATTATCATATGAAACTATCATGAGAGCCACTTATGGATTGCCTACCAAAGATGGCAATACCTAGATCTATCCCCGCTTTTATGCCTAGCTAGGGGCGTTAAACGATAGCGCTTGTTGGGAGGCAACCCAATTTTATTTTTATTCCTTGCTTTTTGCTCCTGCTTAGTAATAAATAAATTATTTAGCCTCTGTTTTAGTTGTGTTTTTTGTGTTTAATTAGTGTTTGTGCCAAGTAGAACCATTGGGAAGACTTGGGGAAAGTCTTGTTGAACTTGCTGTAAAAAACAGAAACTTTAGCGCTCACGAGAACTGCTGTCATTTTTATTTGAAGAGTGATATTTAGTTAATTCTTTTTTAATATGATTAATAGATAAATTCCTCACGTCCAGAAATTTATTTTAGAATTTTTAGGGTTCCATATCTTGCGCTAGCTACAGATTACTACAGACTGTTCTATTTTTGACAGATTCTGTTTTTCGTGTGTTGTTTGCTTATTTTGATGAATCTATGGCTAGTAAAATAGTTTATAATCCATAGAGAAGTTGGAATACAGTAGGTTTAACACCAATATAAATAAATAATGAGTTCATTACAGTACCTTGAAGTGGTCTTTTGTTTTCTTTCGCTAACGGAGCTCACGAGTTTTCTATTTTGAGTTTTGTGTTGTGAAGTTTTCAAGTTTTGGGTGAATTCTTTTGATGGATCATGGAACAAGGAGTGGCAAGAGCCTAAGCTTGGGGATGCCCATGGCACCCCCAAGATAATACAAGGACACCAAGAAGTCAAAGCTTGGGGATGCCCCGGAAGGCATCCCCTCTTTCGTCCACTTCCATCGGTAATTTACTTGGAGCTATATTTTTATTCACCAACATGATATGTGTTTTGCTTGGAGCGTCTTGTATTATTTGTGTCTTTGTGTCTTAATATGCCACAATCATCCTTGCTGCACACACCATTTGAGAGAGCCATACATGAATTAAAATTTGATAGAATACTCTATGTGCTTCACTTATATCTTTTGAGCTAGATAATTTTGCTCTATGTGCTTCACTTATATCTTTTTGAGCTAAGTAGTTTTGCTCTATGTGCTTCACTTATATCTTTTCAGCTAGATAATTTTGCTCTATGCGCTTCACTTAGATATTTTAGAGCACGGTGGTGGATTCGTTTTAAAGAAACTATTGATCTCTCATGCTTCACTTAGATTATTTTGAGAGTCTCTTAATAGCATGGTAATTTGTAATAATATGCTTGGTATTCAAGATTTGTGAAACTTTCTTTTGAGTGTGTTGAATACTAAGAAAATATTGAAGCATGATAATTGTTTTGAGATATGGAGGTGATAATATTAAAGTCATGCTAGTTGAGTAGTTGTGAATTTAAAGAATACTTGTGTTAAAGTTTGTGATTCCCGTAGCATGCACGTATGGTGAACCGTTATGTGATGAAGTCGGAGCATGATTTATTTATTGATTGTCTTCCTTATGAGTGGCGGTCGGGGACGAGCGATGGTCTTTCCTACCAATCTATCCCCCTAGGAGCATGCGCGTAATACTTTGCTTTGATAACTTCTAGATTTTTGCAATAAGTATATGAGTTCTTTATGACTAATGGTGAGTCCATGGTTTATACGCACTCTCACCCTTCCACCTTTGCTAGCCTCTCTAATACCGCGTATCTTTCGCCGGTATCATACACCTACCATATACCTTCCTCAAAACAGCTACCATACCTACCTATTATGGCATTTCCATAGCCATTCCGAGATATATTGCCATGCAACTTTCCACCATCTAATTCATCATGACACATTCCATCATTGTCATATTGCATATCCCGGTACACCGCCGGATGCATTCACATAGAGTCATATTTTGTTCTAAGTATTGAGTTGTACGAAAAAAAGTGTGATGATCATCATAATTAGAGCATTGTCCCAGTGAGGAAAGAATGATGGAGACTATGATTCCACCATAAGTCGGGATGAGACTCCGGACAAAAAAAAGAGAGGCCAAAGAAGCCCCCCAAAAAAAGGGAGGCCATAAAAAAAGAAAAGGCCTAAAAAAATGAGAGAAAAAGAGAGAAGGGACAATGTTACTATCCTTTTACCACACTTGTGCTTCAAAGTAGCACCATGATCTTCATAGTAGAGAGTCTCTCATATTATCACTTTCATATACTAGTGGGAATTTTTCATTATAGAACTTGGCTTGTATATTCCAATGATGGGCTTCCTCAAATTGCTCTAGGTCTTCATGAGCAAGCAAGTTGGATGCACACCCACTTAGTTTCTTTTTGAGCTTTCATATACTTATAGCTCTAGTGCATCCGTTGCATGGCAATCCCTACTCACTCACATTGATATCTATTGATGGGCATCTCCATAGCCCGTTGATACACCTAGTTGATGTGAGACCATCTTCTCCTTTTTGTCTTCTCCACAACCACAATTCTATTCCACCTATAGTGCTATATCCATGGCTCACGCTCATGTATTGCGCGAAGATTGAAAAAGTTAGAGTATGAAACAATTGCTTGGCTTGTCATCGGGGTTGTGCATGATTTAAATACTTTGTGTGGTGAAGATGGAGCATAGCCAGACTATATGATTTTGTAGGGATAACTTTCTTTGGCCATGTTATTTTGAGAAGACATAATTGCTTTGTTAGTATGCTTGAAGTATTATTATTTTTTATGTCAATATAAACTTTTGTCTTGAATCTTTCTAATCTGAATATTCATACCACAATTAAGAAGATTTGCATTGAAATTATGCCAAGTAGCACTCCGCATCAAAAATTCTCTTTTTATCATTTACCTACTCGAGGACGGGCAGGAATTAAGCTTGGGGATGCCTGATACGTCTCCAATGTATCTATAATTTTTGATTGCTCCATGCTATATTATCTACTGTTTTGGACTATATTGGGCATTATTTTCCACTTTTATATTATTTTTGGGACTAACCTATTAACCGGAGGCCCAACCGAGAATTGTTGTTTTTTGCCTATTTCAGTGTTTCGAAGAAACGGAATATCAAACGGAGTCCAAACGGAATAAAATCTTCGGGAACGTGATTTTCTCACCGAACGTGATCCAGGAGACTTGGACCCTGCTCCAAGGAACAAAAGAGGCGGTCATGAGGGTGGGGGAGCCCCCCTGCCTCGTGGGCCCCTCTTTGCTCCTCCGGCGTACTTCTTCCTCCTATATACACACACGTACCCCCAAACGATCAGAACAGGAGCCAAAAACCTAATTCCACCACCGCAACTTTCTGCATCCACGAGATCCCATCTTGGGGCCTGTTCCAGAGCTCTGTCAGAAGAGGGCCGTCATCATGGAGGGCTTCTACATCATCATAGCCTCTCCGATGAAGT
This sequence comes from Triticum urartu, assembly GCF_003073215.2. Lineage (NCBI taxonomy): Eukaryota > Viridiplantae > Streptophyta > Magnoliopsida > Poales > Poaceae > Triticum > Triticum urartu. The sequence goes on from NC_053028.1 coordinate 228,468,887, forward strand.
GTGAGTAGTTTACCTCAGACCTTCGGGTCCATAGTTAGTAGCTAGATGGCTTCTTATCTCTCTTTGAATCTCAATACAAAGTTCTCCCCCTCTCTTGTGGAGATCTATTCGATGTAATCTTTATTTTTGCGGTGTGTTTGTTGAGACCGATGAATTGTGGGTTGATGATCAAGTCTATCTATGAATAATATTTGAATCTTCTCTGAATTCTTTTATGTATGATTGGTTATCTTTGCAACTCTCTTTGAATTATCCGTTTGGTTTGGCCAACTAGATTGGTAGTTCTTGCCATGGGAGAAGTGCTTAGCTTTGGGTTCGATCTTGCGATGTCCTTACCCAGTGATAGAAGGGGCGGCAAGGCACGTATTGTATCGTTGCCATAGAGGATAACAAGATGGGGTTTATTTCATATTGCATGAATTTATCTCTCTACATCATGTCATCTTGCTTAAGGTGTTACTCTGTTTTTAACTTAATACTCTAGATGCATGCTGGATAGCGGTTGATGAGTGGAGCAATAGTAGTAGATGCAGAATCGTTTCGATCTACTTGTCACGGACGTGATGCCTATATACATGATCATGCCTAGATATTCTCATAACTATGCTCAATTCTGTTAATTGCTCAACAGTAATTTGTTCACCCACCGTAGAATACTTATGCTCTTGAAAGAAGCCACTAGTGAAACATATGGCCCCCGGGTCTATTCTCATCATATCAATCTCAATCACTTTAATCTTGCTTTGCTTTTTACTTTGCTTTTACTTTTTACTTTGCATCTTTATACCAAAAATACCAAAAAATATTATATCTATCAGATCTCACTCTCGTAAGTGACAGTGAGGGGATTGATAACCCCTAATCACGTTGGCTGCGAGTAGCTATCTTTTTGTGCAGGTACGAGGGACTTGAGCGTGGCCTCCTACTGGATTTATACCTTGGTTCTCAAAAACTAAGGGAAATACTTACGCTACCCTGCTGCATCATCCCTTCCTCTTCGGGGAAAACCAATGCAAGCTCAAGACGTAGCAGTGTGATGATTCGAGGGCGGTGCTTGCGAGCCGCCGAGGAGGGCTGCTACGGCGAGAGGCGCCTGTGCCGCGAAGCGCGCGACGAAGAGACCGCGTAGCTCCTCCCAGGAGGCCACCAAAGATCCCGGCAGGTTGAGCAGCCAGGCACATGGCATGCTGGCCAGGGCCAGGGGGAACCAGTTGGCCATGACCTGGTCGTCGCCTCCGGCTTCGAGGACGGCCTCCTCATACGCCTGCAGGAAGGTCGCCGGATCCGCCGCGCCTTCGTAGCGGGACAGCATCTCTGGCTTCAACTTGCGTAGCCACCGCACCTGCCACATGGTGTAAGTGAAGGCCCGGACGCATGCGGCACATCCGCAGGCGCCCGCTGACCTAACTAGAGGGATGGCGTCTGCCATGGAGCTGGACAAAGCAAGCGGACAGGCAAGGCTTCGGCACACCCCTACCTGGCGCGCCAAATGTCGTATTTTGGGTTCCGGCAAAACCCTTGAGGTTCAAACTCTGGGGTGCGCACGAAGATCTCTCCTCCCCCTAGCTCACACTCTCACCACTATCTCAAAGCTCAGCATGTCAAACTCGCAGAACAAAGGACACAGGGTTTATACTGGTTCGAGCCACCGATGTGGTGTAATACCCTACTCCAGTGTGGTGTGGTGGATTGCCTCTTGGGCTGAGGATGAACGAGTACAAGGGAGGAATAGCCACCTGAGGAGAGGTGTCCTTGAGCTCGATGAGCTGATCAGATGGCCTTGGTGGAGTGGATCCAATCCAAGATGAGTCGATCCTCCACTATGGTGGTGGCTAGTCCTATTTATAGAGGACATGGTCCTCTTCCCAAGTGTAGGCGGGAAGGGATCCAACAACGGCCAAATTTGAAGGGATACAACTAGTACAAGTTATCCTGACAAAAGGTGGTCTTTGTCTGCCAAAGGTTCTGGTGGTGACGCCGTCCTGGGCTCCATGGTAACCTATGTCCTGCTGTCCTGCTAGTCTTGGTCTTGTTGCACCGATATGGAAACCTTTGCCTGATGCCTCGGGACTCCTCGCCTGCGCTTGCCTCTTTAGCACCAAAGAGGAAACGAGTACACTGCGCACGCTGGCGCCTGCCTGGCCTTGGTCATCATGGCTTGCGTCACAAGGACCTCACGAGGTGCCCCTCGCCTTGATCTCTTCGCCCCTCACGAATCAGCCTGGTGAGGCCGCCCCCGAGGATGTCTTGCGTCGTTCGCCTCGCGAGGCTTGGCCCCCTCGCGAGGGTCTTGAGTGTTCACTGATGAAGATGGGCCATACAGGGCTGCCGGTGGAGCCACGCCGTGGGCCGCAGGTAGGCAAGTCTGGGGACCCCCGTTCCAAGGACGCCGACAGGTTGCTGCCAAATGTGGGCCGTATCGGGTCGTTGGTGGGGCCACGCCCTGGGCCGCAGGCAGGCAAGTCTAGGTACCCCTGTTCCCAGGATGCTGACACCGTATAGGTCATATTGGTGTAAAGCGCATGAAGAAACTTCATGTAGATGGGCTTGTGGAATCACTTGATTATGAATCATTTGATACTTGCGAACCATGCCTCATGGGCAAGATGACTAAAACTCTGTTATCCGGAACAATGGAGCGAGCCAATGACTTATTGGAAATAATATATACCGATGTATGCAGTCCATTGAGTGTTGAGGCACGCGGCGGGTATCGTTATTTTCTGACATTCACAGATGATTTCAGCATATATGGGTATATCTACTTAATGAAACACAAGCCTGAAATATTTGAAAAGTTCAAAGAATTTTAGAGTGAAGTGGAGAATCTTCATAATAAGAAAATAAAGTTTCTACGATCTGATCGCGGAGGCGAATTTTTGAGTTATGAGTTTGGCATTCATTTAAAACAATGTGGAATAGTTTCACAACTCACGCCACCTGGAACACCACAGCGTAATGGTGTGTCTGAACATCGTAACCGTACTTTATTAGATATGGTGCGATCTATGATGTCTCTTACCGATTTACCACTATTGTTTTGGGGTTATGCATTAGAGACAGTTGCATTCACGTTAAATAGGGCACCATCTAAATCCATTGAGACGACACCGTATGAACTATGGTTTGGCAAGAAACCTAAGATGTCATTTCTTAAAGTTTAGGGTTGCGACACTTATGTCAAAAGGCTTCAGCCTGATAAGCTCGAATGTGAATCAGAGAAGTGTGTCTTCATAGGATACCCTAAGGAAATGATTGGGTACACCTTCTACCATAGATCCGAAGGCAAGATCTTTATTGGCAAGAAGGGAACATTTCTAGAGAAGGAGTTTCTCTCAAAAGTGAGTGGGAGGAAAGTAGAACTTGATGAGGTAATTGTACCTTCTCTCAATTTGGAAAGTAGCTCATCAGAGAAATCTGTTCCCGTGATGCCTACACCAACTACACAGGAAGGTAATGATGATGATCATGAAACTTCGGATCAAGTTACTACTAGACCTCGTAGGTCGAACAGAGCATGTTCCGCACTAGAGTGGTATGGTAATCCTGTTCTGGAAGTCATGTTACTAGACCATGATGAACCTACGAACTATGAAGAAGCTATGATGAGCCAAGATTCCGATAAATGGCTTGAGGCCATGAAATCTGAGATAGGATCCATGTATGAGGACAAAGTGTGGACTTTGGTGGACATGCCCGATGATCGGCGAGCCATAGAGAATAAATGGATCTTCAAGAAGAAGACTGATGCTGATGGTAATGTTACTGTCTACAAAGCTCGACTTGTCGCGAAAGGTTTTTAACAAGTTCAAGGAGTTGACTATGATGAGACTTTCTCACCCGCGGCAATGCTTAAGTCTGTCCGAATCATGTTAGCAATTGCCGCATTTTATGATTATGAAATTCGGCAAATGGACGTCAAAACTGCATTCCTTAATGGATTTCTTAAAGAAGAGTTGCATATGATGCAACCAGAAGGTTTTGTTGATACTAAAGGTGCTAACAAAGTGTGCAAGATCCAGCGATCCATCTATGGGATGGTGCAAGCATCTCGGAGTTGGAATATATGCGTTGATGAGGTGATCAAAGCATATGGTTTTATACAGACTTTCGGTGAAGCTTGTATTTAAAAGAAAGTGAGTGGGAGCTCTTTATCATTTCTAATATTATATGTGGATGGCATATTGTTGATTGGAAATGATGTAGAATTTCTGGATAGCATAAAAGGATGCTTGAATAAGAGTTTTTCAATGGAAGACCTCGGTGAAGCTGCTTATATATTGGGCATCAAGATCTATAGAGATAGATCAAGATGCTTAATAGAACTTTCACAAAGCACATACCTTGACAAAGTTTTGAAGAAGTTCAAAATGGATCAGTCAAAGAAAGGGTTCTTGCCTATGTTACAAGGTGTGAAGTTGAGTCAGACTCAAAGCCCGACCAATGCAAAAGATAGAGAGAAAATGAAAGTCATTCCTATGCCTCAGCCATAGGTTCTACCATGTATGCTATGCTGTGTACCAGACTTGATGTGTGCCTTACCATAAGTCTGGCCAGGGGGTACAATAGTGGTTGAGGGAGTCCTGGATTAGGGGGTGTCCGGATAGCCGGACTATACCTTCGGCCGGACTCTTGGACTATGAAGATATAAGATTGAAGACTTCGTCCTGTGTCTGGAAGGGACTTTCCTTGGCGTGGAAGGCAAGCTTGGCGGTACGGATATGTAGATCTCCTACCATTGTAATCGACTCTATGTAACCCTAGCCCTCTCCGTTGTCTATATAAACCGGAGGGTTTTAGTCCGTAAAAACAACAATCATACCATAGGCTAGCTTCTAGGGTTAGCCTCCTTGATCTCGTGGTAGATCTACTCTTGTACTACCCATATCATCAATATTAATCAAGCAGGACTTAGGGTTTTACCTCCATCAAGAGGGCCCGAACCTGGGTAAAACATCGTGTCCCCTGCCTCCTGTTACCATCCGCCTAGACGCACAGTTCGGGACCCCCTACCCGAGATCCGCCGGTTTTGACACCAACATTGGTGCTTTCATTGAGAGTTCCTTCGTGCCATCGCCATCAGGAAGGATGCCTCATCCCGTCTTTAAATACGGCACCGTTGCTAAGGGAGCTTTGGCTGTCGGCCAAACTCTCCGGCTAGGTGGTTTCCTTATGACCGCCTGTTCGGCTGCTGCGCCAACGATGACCTCTTGGGTCATCGAAAGCAATCTTCACGTCAGCTCAGAATTCACCGAGCAGCTAGATCCAATGGAGCTCTCTTCCCTAAACGAGATCTTGGATCGCATCGCCGCCCTGGGAGTCGCTACGGATTACGACTAGATTGGGCCTAAACCTGATCTGAGAGAGATTAACTCTCCCCAGGTCACCCATCATGTTGCCGTGGTAGAGGGACAATGCGGCGACCCTTCATCTATCTTAAGGACTAGCTATGTCCGGATTCCTGATCCCTTCAAGCCGTATACCCGTGGAGGGGAGGACATCACTCAAGACCTGAACTTAAAGTCAGGCGACGGGCTAGATTCATTGGACAACATCCAAGAATCCAAACTTCCGAGTTCGGAAACTCCTTGGCCCCTGGGTCTCAGATTGGGTGAGGTTTCGGATTTGATTCCACCCACCCACCCATACATAAGCGATCTATCCCAAATTAGGCAAGAGCCCGAAGAAACAGTACATCATTACTGGGCCAGATTCCTCCTGGTTATGAACAGGATAAAGGACTGCTGCGAGGAAGACGCAATTTCATTCTTCTGCAATAATTGCACGGACAAGGGAATCCTCAACACCATAAGTCGCCGTGATATTACACGCTTCGCTGACTTGGCATCCATAGTACGAAAGTACTGTGCGATGGAAAGTGCCTGGAAAACCGAAATAAAATTTTGGGACAATCCGACCCTGAATACAAACCCAGTCCGAAATAAAAGGGTGCATCATCGCCAGACACCCGGGTTCAATACCAAAAAGCAAAAGCCCCCTACAGGGCACGGAACCGTACTGGAAGGATGGCTTAATGGACCCTGTAAAATTCACAGTGCAGAGGGCGCCACACCAACTCATAGCCTTAGAGCATGTTGGATACTCCGGCAGGTGGCAAAAATTGGCGAAGATCTTCTAATTCCAGAAGCCACAGAAAGCCACCCCAGAGACACCAGTACGGTATTAACAGTCTTCGAGACTTTCGCATCTAATAATATGCAAAAAAGAACACTCCGTAGCCTTGCCGAAGTCTACCAAGTAGCAACAATAAACCCATGGAGTGACACGGCTATTACTTTTAACGCCAGTGATGAACCTAAATTCCGAACAGCCCGAGCACCAGCCGCATTGGTCCTCAGTCCAATAGTGGACGGCTTTCGTCTTACCAAGGTACTCATGGATGGCGGCAGCGGATTGAACCTCATTTATGAGGAAACCCTTCAAAAATGGAAATAAATTGGAACCGCATTGAGCGAAGCAGCACAACCTTTAGAGGAATAATCCCCAGTCGGGAAGCGCGCTGTACAGGAAAAATCACACTAGATGTGGTGTTCGGCACGCCAGATAATTACAGGTCCGAAGAGGTCACGTTCCAAGTGGCCCCGTTCAATAGCGGATATCACGCTCTGCTAGGGCGGGAAGCGTTTACAATCTTCCAAGCAATACCCCATTACGGGTACATGAAGCTCAAGATGCCCGGGCCTAACGGAATCATCACTCTCGCTAGTGATCCGGACATAGCACTCCGTGCCGAAAACAAGACAGCCGCACTGGCCCTCGAGGCGCTATCCGAAGCCCTAGCGGCTGAGGAACTGACTGCGCTGCGCTCCACGGTGAATAGGGACGATGTGATACTCGACAAAAGATCCAAGTCCACCTCCTTTAAACCGGCGGACGAAATAGTCAAATTCCAGGTCCATCCAACGGACCCCAATAAAACAGCTTCCATCGGGGCACAGTTAAACCCTGATGTAGACGTCGCACTGCGAGAGTTCCTATGAGAGAACTGTGACATTTTCGCCTAGCACCCTTCAGACATGCCAGGAATCCCACGCAGGCTGGCCGAACACAGCTTAAATATCCTAAAAGGATTCAAGCCAGTCAAACAGGCTCTTCGGCGTTTTTCCGAACCTAAGAGACAGGCCATGGGAGAGGAACTAGCCAAGCTATTGGAGGCCGGATTCATCAAAGATATAAAACACCCGGACTGGCTAGAAAACCTAGTGATGGTACCAAAGAAGGAAAAATCCTGGCGCCTGTGCGTTGATTTTAAAGACCTTAACAAGGCTTGCCAAAGGATCCCTTCCCTCTCCCCCGCATCGATCGAATTATCGACGCTACCGCAGGACACGATTCGTTGTGTTTCCTTGACACATACTCTGGCTACCATCAAATAAAGATGGCAGAGTCAGACCAAGCCGCAACGGCATTCATCACACCATAAGTCCCATTCTGCTTCAACACAATGCCCTTCGGGCTCAAAAATGCCGACGCAACATATCAGCGCATGATTCAGACATGTCTGGCAAACCAAATCGGCAAAACAGTGGAGGCATACGTAGATGATGTGGTCGTTAAAACAAGATATGTCGAATCTCTAGTAGACGACTTGAGGCTAACATTCGATAACCTCCGAACATACGACATCAAGCTCAACCCGGAAAAATGCGTTTTTGGCGTTCCAGCCGGAAAGCTCTTGGGCTTCATTGTATCCGGTAGAGGGATTGAAGCAAATCCAGCGAAGATCCGAGCTCTGTCACAATTGGATATCCCGAAGGACCTCAAACAAATACAAAAATTAACCGGATGCGTGGCGGCTCTAAGCCGCTTTATCTCCCGCTTGGGAGAAAAGGCCCTACCCCTTTACCGCCTCCTTCGGCGCACCGAACACTTCGAGTGGACGGATGCAGCCATGGCCGGACTCGACGAAATAAAAGCCATCTTGGCAACAAACCCAGTCCTGGCTGCGCAAACATTGGCGAACCAATGCTATTATACATTGCAGCAACCCATCAGGTCATAAGCGCAGTGCTCGTCGTCGAACAAGAAACGGACGGACACAAATTCCCCCTTCAAAAGCCGGTCTACTATGTGTCCATTGTCCTTACTCCGTGCAAGTCACTGTACCCGCATTATCAAAAGATTGCGTACGTGGTATTTATGGCATCCCGAAAGTTGCGACACTACTTTCAAGAGTGTTCAATAACAGTAGCCTCGGATGTGCCGCTTAACGATATTATAAACAACCGCGACGCGACGGGCCGGATTGCAAAATGGGACATTGAGCTCCTCCCGTTCGACATAACTTACAAGCCACGGCGAGCTATCAAGTCGCAAGTTTTGGCCGACTTCGTCGTAGAATGGACGGAGGCCGAACTCCCTAAAGAGTACGACACATATTCAAACTGGGTCATGCACTTCGACAGCTCCAAAATGTTGGCCGGTCTAGGGGCTGGCGTCGTTTTGACGTCCCCCACAGGAGACACAGTTCAATACGTACTCCAGATAATGTACACAGACTCCAACAATGCAGCCGAATATGAGGCCCTTTTACATGGTCTCCGGATGGCAGTATCCATGGGCATTCAACGCCTAGAGGTGCGCGGGGACTCGAACCTCGCAATATCCCAAATAAATGGAGACTTTGATGCCAAGGATCCAAAAATGGCAGCTTATCGCAACGCCGTCCTAAAAATGTCAGCTCGGTTCGAAGGGCTCGAATTTCACCATATAGCCCGGGAAAATAATCAGGCGGCAGATGTCCTGGCACGCATTGGTGCAAAACGCGATGTAGTCCCCCGCAACATCTTCTTGGAAAGGATGTTCAAGCCATCTGTAGTATGGGAAGGGGAACCCGGCAATAATAGCCCGGACCCAACTGCACTGCCCGACACCGAACACTCTGACATAATTGGAGGCCCTGCCAATGAAATAACACCTTTAACCCACGTAATAATGGTCATCATCGCCCCGTGGACAGAACCATTCCTTGCCTACCTTACTAGGTAGGAACTCCCCGAGGACCAAAATGAGGCACGCTGCATAGTGCGGCGATCTAAAGCCTATAAAGTCCATGAGGGAGAGCTTTATAATAAAAGAACTACCGGAGTCCCTCAAAGGTGCATCTCCGAAGAGGAAGGGCGGAACCTCCTGGCTGAAATTCATGCCGGACTCGGCAGTCATCACGCTGCAGCTCGGTCCCTTGTAAGCAAGGCCTTCCATATAGGCTTTTATTGGCCGACGGCCCGGGCAGACGCCCAAGACTTAGTCCAACAATGCGTCGGTTGCCAGCTTTTTGCAAACCAAAGCCATATGCCACCCACCGCCCTCCAAACTATCCCCATCACTTGGCCCTTCACGGTCTGGGGGCTTGACATGGTTGGACCCCTTAAAGGCGGAACCCACAAGAAAAATACTTACTGGTCATGGTGGATAAGTTCACCAAATGGATAGAAGCCAAGCCTGTTAAGACGGCCTAATCCGGACCGGTGATTGACTTTATATCCGGGGTTGTACACCGTTACGGCGTCCCCCACAGCATCATCACTGATAACGGCACGAAATATACGGCCAACAAGGTAAAACTCTGGTGCAAAAACATGGGCATCAAGCTCGATTATGCTTCCGTCTATCACCCACAAACTAACGGCCAGGTCGAACGTGCAAATGGTCTTATCATGAGCGGCATCAAACCCAGATTAGTGCGGTCCCTTAAGGAATCTAATACGCACTGGGTAGAGGAGCTCGACTCCGTACTCTGGGGGCTGCGGACCACGCCGAATCGCACCACCGGATACACACCATTCTTCATGGTGTACGGCGCAGAGGCAGTTTTGCCCTGCGACATAATTCATGACTCACCTCGAGTGCGCATGTACGAAGAAAGAGAAGCCGAGCTCGATCGGCAGGACAGTTTGGACGCCTTGGAGGAAGAGTGTGACGTGGCAAAAGCCCGTTCCGCATTCTATCAACAGCAGGCTCGAAGATACCAAAGCAGAGAAGTACAGGCCAAAAATTACAGCGTTGGCGAATTAGTTCTATGCCTGCCGGACAAGAAAAAGGACAAACTCAAGCCCAAGTGGGAAGGTCCCTTCATAATTGACCAAGTCCTGACTGGTGGAGCATACCGCCTATGAGATGCATCGGATAACTGACTCGAGCTGAACCCATGGAACGCAGCCCGTCTCCGAAGATTCTATGCCTAGCGCCGGACTCTGTGTTCGTCTCCTTCCTCTGTCCATTTTTTTTATAAATTTTGTCTTACATTTCTCTCCTTCTCCCGTCTCTCTCTTATAGCCTTTAAAGGCTCATAAAGTGACGTGCTATCCGCGCTCATTAAACCTGGGGGCTTCTTTAACAGAAGCTTATTTATATAGGCTTCATGCCCAACACATGTGTCACACCTCCGCATGTACCTTTTATTCACCATTATATGCATCGATATGACTTAAGCTTTGGCCAAGCTGGGTTGCCTGGGTCCTGTGCTTACCCCTACGTTCCCGATTGTTCGGCTAGGTGGTAAAGGGAGCACCTCTGTGATTGTTACTGCCGGGTCAGCCGGATGTGTACCTCAGACTGGGTGAAGCCGAAAGCTAGCGTTCTTAAGGGAATTTTCGGTCGGTGAACTAAAGATGATCTTTTTTTCACTTATTTATCTATACGCCCCCAGATGTTTTTCCTGTGTCTCTTTTCGCAGAATGGACATGCACTTTAGGGCATGCCTCCTAGGGAAAGGAACCCCTAACGGAACTATTCTCCCTGGAAGATGTTTCTTACTAACCATGTAATATAACATAACTAGTTGGGCACTTGTCTGTTCAAGCACTAATGACCCCTACGCCTGGTCTCCATGCATACCCCGGTTCTTATATAACTGCGAGGGTATTCGGACACACTCCGGACCGTCAGGTCCCGAGGTTGAAGCGAAAAGGTCGGCCATGACAAACGATCTACAATCCTGTTAGAAGTTATTACACATGCCAATTAAAATTACATAGTCAATCTGACTGATTGTATTCCTCTTTAATACCATCTAACAGGCTGTCTAGCTTACAGCCCTGTTGGGAATACTTTGCGGCCAATTCTACTTGGCCGTATACTAAGCTCACAGGGATCTCCTTCCCATCGGGCCCCACGGGTCCGACCTCGGCCATGTGGTTTGGGTCAGCCTTCGTGTACCGCATCTTCACCATGGCCCAGGCCTCCCTGGCGCCTTGACGGCAGGCCGACATCTTCCACAATCGGAAGCGCCGCTGTGCTCCCTTCAGCTTCTCGACAAGCTCTCCATGGCCTTCGGGCATGGAGACGGATGGCCACAAGGCCTGGGCGATGCCTTGCATCACCTGCCGAACTCACTCGTGCAGCTGTAAGAGCTCGGGAAGAAGGTCACCCGTAGAACCGGGCATTTCCTCTGCGGGACGACCTGTTAGCATACCTACAGAGATTACTCTGTTAGTCGACTTCCTCGCCGAACTCCTTTTTCAAAGTTCGTTTAAGCACTTACTAAATATGCTGCGTCGAAGCCGCTGATTCTCCTTAACGGAGTCCAACAGATGGGCACGAACATCCTTCAGTTCAACGCCCAGCTTGGTGTTGGCATCTTGGAGATCGTTCTTCTCCCGCCTCACCTTTGTCAGCACACTCTCACCAGCCTTCAGCTGGCGTAGGAGTTGTTGCTTTTCCGGATTTAATCCGGCGCCATCTGCAATTTCATTTGTCAGATTTGCACCCACGCCGCACTTCACAAAATATTTATCTTTTGAAGCGTATATTACCAGAGGGGGTCTCCTTGGGCTCCCCTGCCATGGCTAGTGCGTCCTCAAGTTGGGCTTTGCACTCTTCCAGCTCCTGGGACAGTAGGGTATTCTTTTCTATAAGAACCTGCATAACAAATGATCCTTAAATCAGTTATTCTAACTGTTTCAAGTCTCGGGGGCTACTGGTATATATATAATTACCAAAATTTTCTTACCCGTATGTCTTTTACATATTGCTCCGTGGCTCTTGCTAGACCATTTTGAGCGGCACGGAGGTACGCATCTCCCGAATTGAAGGCATCCAATGCCTCTTGGGAGAAACAAGCGTCACAAAGAACTGTCCGGCGACGCCTGTGGTTCATGGCACTCTCCACCTCGGAATTGGTGGCAGACAGCCTGTCTGCATCCTCTGTTGGAGGAGTGTCCGGTGCGTGCCTTGTGTTCGCCTCCACTTCCGGACCAGGCTTTGGAGCCTGGCTGGTGGAGGCGCGATTGGCAACCTCTCCGGATATAGTCCGGCGAGGTCTCTTCGTCCTGAAGAGAGCATGAGCATTAATATGCCTTGAAGGAATAACACCTGGGAATAAGATGGCGCGCTATACCTTTGCGCCGGCGTCTCAGTCCGGACCACACTTCTTTTCAGCCCGCGGGGCCTTGCCGCCCCTCATTGGCTAGTCGCCGCAGGCTCGGCCTCCCGTCTCAAGGACCTCCCCTGCAAAACACGGTTGTCATACGACAATCGAGAACACGCGAGGATAGATCCCTTTTCAAAGTGCTGGGACTTCGGTCTCAGTTACCTGTGAGGCTGGGAGTAGCCCAGGGTAATCGGCCGTAATGGCCACCAAGGCGTTGTCCTTGCTCAATTGATGAAACACCCCATCAATCAGCTCCACAGATAAGTCTAGATCCTCTTGAGAGGCCGGGTCGAGGGACCGTCCCGGATCCTCGGGTTGTGGAGGGGGGCTGTTTATTTCTTTAACAGCCTGGCGCAGTTCCTGCATTGAAGTCATTAGACTGAATATTTAACGATGGGAATATAAAACGGATGGGCAAGTAAAAGTGTCCACTTACCCAACTTGGGGATTGTACATAGAAAATCCACCCTGTGGGTGGATGCGGAGAAATTCCTCCTCTTCTCCCTTGTACAAAGCGGACAAGATCTTTATTAGAGCGACAGCCGAATCCGGCCCCTTACGGCCATGGCGGGTGGCGTCATCCTCCCCGTTGAAGTCCCACATGGGGTGGCCTCTATACTGGAGCGGCTGCACCCCTCGCATGATGCATGCGGCCATGACCTCGATCATGGTCAGTCCGGAATGAGCTAACAATCTTATCCGGCCCATCAAGTAAAGAACGTCCTTGTCGCTTTCCCTCTGAGGGCTCTGTGGACGCCAGCTTAGGCGCTTCTTTAGGGGAGCACTGTCGAACTCAAGGAGGCCGATCCAGACAGGATCCGGTAGCGGGACGTCATCTATATAAAACCATTCCGAAGGCCAGTCCTCGGACTCCTTCTTTGGGGTTCCGGATAGATATCCGGTCCCAGCGATGCGCCACACTTCGGCTCCGCCCACTTGATATATTGACCCCTTCTGAGAATGGGGCACAAGGCAGAATAGCCTTTTCCACAACGCAAAATGAGCCTTGCAGCCCAAAAACAGCTCGCAAAGGGCTACGAAGCCCGCGATATGCAATATGGAGGCAGGCATGAGGTTGTGCAGCTGGAGGCCATAGAACTCCAGGAGCCCCCGGAGAAATGGATGAATTGGAAATCTGAGCCCTCTTATTAAGTAAGGGACAAGGCATACCCGCTCTCCTTTGGAGGGATTGGGGGCGCTCTCCGCTTGCTCTCTGCCATTATAGGTGGCAAGTCTGGCTCGAACCGGGACCATATAGGCCGGGGGGAGAAATCCCTTGGTCTGGAGCGTCACTAGCTCACTGTGCGGGATGGAGCATCTCTCCCAATCTCCAGGCTGAGGCTGGAAGGGCAAGAGGAGGAGCTGCGGTGGCCGGCCATGATAGAATGGACCTCTGTCAGATACGCTCTGATGAATACTCGCGGAGGGGAGAAGGTGTAGTTTGGATCTAAATCCTCGTCCCCTTAAATAGGCGGCTCATTCACGCGGCCAGGGGTGTAAATATAAAAACACCCTGACTTTTCGTATTCGTTTGACACGTGGAAGACAGCCATTATTGGGCGTAGAAGCCAAGGAGCGCTACATTTACAAGAAACCGGACATTATTCAACAGGTACATGGAATTTGGAGGAGAACCCGCCTTGCAATGCCGAAGAAAATTTGCGCCTGGTTCGGGGGCTACTGAGGGAGTCCTGGATTAGGGGGTGTCCGGATAGCCATACTATACCTTCGGCCGGACTCCTGGACTATGAAGATGCAAGATTGAAGACTCCGTCCCGTTTCCGGAAGGGACTTTCCTTGGCGTGGAAGGAAAGCTTGGCGGTACGGATATGTAGATCTCCTACCATTGTAACCGACTCTGTGTAACCCTAGCCCTCTCCGGTGTCTATATAAACCGGAGGGTTTTAGTCCGTAAAAACAACAATCATACCATAGGCTAGCTTCTAGGGTTTGGCCTCCTTGATCTCGTGGTAGATCTACTCTTGTACTACCCATATCATCAATATTAATCAAGCAGGACGTAGGGTTTTACCTTCATCAAGAGGGCCCGAACCTGGGTAAAACATCGTGTCCCCTGCCTCCTGTTACCATCTGCCTAGACGCACAGTTCGAGACTCCCTACCCGAGATCCGCCGGTTTTGACACCGACAGTGGTCAAAATTATCCTTAGAGGAATAAGGAAATATTTCTCAGTTATGGAGGTGATAAAGAGTTCATTGTAAAGAGTTACGTAGATGCAAGCTTTTACACTGATCCAGATGACTCTGAGTCTTAATATGGATACATATTGAAAGTGGGAGAAATTAGCTTGAGTAGCTCCATGCAGAGCATTATAGACATAGAAATTTGTGAAATACATACGGATCTGAATGTGGCAGACCTGTAGACTAAACCTCTCTCACAAGCAAAACATGATCACACCTTAGTACTCTTTGGGTGTCAATCACATAGCGATGTGAACTACATTATTGACTCTAGTAAACTCTTTGGGTATTGCTCACATGGCGATGTGAACTATGGGTGTTAATCACATGACTATGTGAACTAGATTATTGACTCTAGTGCAAGTGGGAGACTGAAGGAAATATGCCCTAGAGGCAATAATAAAGTTGTTATTTTATATTTCTTTATTCATGATAAAGGTTTATTATTCATGCTAGAATTATATTGATCGAAAACCTAAATACATGTGTGAATACATAGACAAACACTGTGTCCCTAGTGAGACTCTACTTGACTAGCTTGTTGATCAAAGATGGTTAAGGTTTCCTAACCATGGACATGAGTTGTCATTTGATAACAGGATCACATCATTAGGAGAATGATGTGAAGGACAAGACCCATTTTTTAGCTTAGCATATTGATCGTTCAGTTTTATTGCTATTGCTTTCTTCATGTCAAATACATATTCCTTCGACTATGAGATTATGCAACTCCCGGATACCGGAGGAATGCCTTGTGTGCTATCCAACGTCACAACGTAACTGGGTGATTATAAAGATGCTCTACAGGTATCTTCAAAGGTGTTTGTTGAGTTGGCATAGATCGGGATTAAGATCTGTCACTCCGAGTATCGGAGAGGTATCTCTAGGCCCTCTCGGTAATACACATCATAAGCTTGCAAGCAAATGACTAAGGAGTTTAGTCACGAGGTGATGTATTATGGAAGGAGTAAAGAGACTTGCCGGTAATGAGATTGGACTAGGTTTGAAGATACTGACGATCGAATCTCGGGCAAGTAACATACCAATAGACAAAGGGAATAACGTATGTTGTCATAATGGTTCGACCAATAAAGATCTTCGTAAAATATGTAGGAACCAATATGAGCATCCAGGTTCCGCTATTGGTTATTGACCGGAGAGGTGCCTGGGTCATGTCTACATTGTTCTCGAACACGTAGGGTTCGCACGCTTAACGTTCGATGATGATATTGTATTATATGAGTTATGTGATTTGGTGACCGAATGTTGTTCAGAACGGACATGACGAGGAGTCTCGAAATGTTCGAGAAGTAAATATTGATATATAGGACGATAGTATTCAGACACCGGAAGTGTTCCGGAGGGAACCGGGTACATATTGGGTCACTGGAAGGGGTTCTGGGCACCCCCGGCAAAAGATATGGGCCTTATGGGCCAAGAGGGGAAATGCACCAGCCACAAGGGGCTGGTGCGCCCCCCATATGGGCCAAACCAAAGGAGAAGAAAAGAGGGCAAGGGAGAAGGAAAGGACAGATTTGGCCTCTCCCTTCCTTCCCTCCTCCCTCCTCTTTCCTTCCCCCTCCGATAAATAAGGAAGGGGGGCGCCGGCCTAGGAGGAACCCAAGTAGGATTCAGTCCTACTTGGGGCGTCTGCTGGCCTCTCCCTCTCCCTTCCACCTATATATATGTGGGGGGCGCCCCCTAGCACATCCCAAACAATTGTTAGCCGTGTGTGGCGCCCCCTCCACCGTTTACTCCCACGGTCATATCTTCGTAGTGCTTAGGCGAATCCTTGCGAGGATCACTTCACCATCACTGTCACCACGCCGTCATGTTGACGAAACTCATCTACTACCTCAACAACTTGCTGGATCAAGAAGGCGAGGGGCGTCACCGAGCTGAATGTGTGCAGAACACAAAGGTGTCGTCGTTCGGTACTTGATCGGTTGAAGCACGAAGAAGTTCGACTACATCAACCGCGTTGAGAAACGCTTCCGCTTACGGTCTACGAGGGTACGTAGAAACACTCTCCCCCTCGTTGCTATGCATCTCCTAGATAGATCTTGTGTGTGCGTAGAATTTTTTTTTGTTTTCTATGCAACATTTCCCAACAGTCCTCCTCCTGTGCAGGCCAGGGATGTCAGTGTGGCTCTTGGGACCTCTAGTCCTGGAGGTGGAGGGCCTAAGTTGTTGGTGGGTGGCGTGAGCCGAGGGCTCATGTCTCCTGAGTCTTTGTCACCGACGGTCGTGATGGAAATATTCCCTAGAGGCAATAATAAAGTTCTTATTATTATATTTCCTTATTCATGACAAAGGTTTATTATTCATGCTAGAATTGTATTGACCGGAAACTTAAATACATGTGTGGATACATAAAAAAATATCGTGTCCCTGGTGAGCCTCTACTAGACTAGCTTGTTGATCAAAAGATGGTTAAGGTTTCCTAACCATGGGCATGAGTTGTCATTTGATAATGGAATCACATCATTAGGAGAATGATGTGATGGACAAGACCCATCCATTAGCTTAGCATATGATTGTTCAGTTTATTGCTACTACTTTCTTGAATGTCAAATACATGTTCCTTCGACCATGAGATCATGCAACTCCTGGATACCAGAGGAATGCCTTGTGTGCTATAAAACATCACAAAATAACTAAGTGATCATAAAGATGATCTACAGGTATCTCCGAAGGTATCTGTTGATGAGTTGGCATGGATCAAGATTGGGATTTGTCACTCCGAGTTTTGGAGAGGTATCTCTGGGCCCTCTCAGTAATACACATCATAAGAAGCTTGCAAGAAAAATGACTAAGGAGTTGGTTATGAGATGATGTATTACAGAACAAGTAAACAGACTTGCCAGTAATGAGATTGAACTAGGTATGGAGATACCGACGATCGAATCTCGGGCAAGTAACATACAGACAGACAAAGGGAATTATGTATGTTGTCATACAGGTTCGGCCGATAAAGATCTTCGTAGAATATGTAGGAACCAATATGGACATCCAGGTCCTACTATTGGTTATTGACTGGAGAGGTGTTTTGGTCATGTCTACATCATTCTCTAACCCGTAGGGTCCGCACGCTTAACGTTTGTTGATGATATAGTATTATAAGAGTTATGTGAATTGGTGACTGAATGTTGTTCAGAATTCCGGATGAGATCACAGACATGACTAGGAGCTCTGGAATGGTCTAGAGGTAAATATTGATATATAGGACGATGCTATTTGGTCACCAGAAAGGTTTCCGAATGTACCAGGTAATCATCGGATCACCGGAAGGGGTTCCGGGAAGCCCCGGGAGGTTAATGGGCTAGATGGGCCAAACGAGGGGAGCACATCAGCCCACAAGGGGCTATCGCACCCCTCCTGTGGCCGCAGGCCTTGGGGAGAAAAGAAAGGTGGAGTTGGCCTCCCTGCCTTCCCTCTCCTCCCCTTCCTTCCCCCTATGTGCAAATAAGGGGGGCGCCATAGGGCAGGCGTCCAAGGGGGCCGGCCGGCCACCTTGGGGCGCACCCTGGCTGCCTCCCCTCCCCCCACCTATATATATATAGTAACATTATTCTAATCACATGATTAGAATAGTTATTTGGATCACGGCGCGCCCTATATAGGAGCCACCGAGATCTCCTGAACTCCACCAACTGCCCGAGATAAAAAAAACAGCCACACCACGACCCCCACCACCTCCCCCCGATCCCCTATGATCCCATCGCCGCCGATCTCGCCCTGGATCCACTCTCCTCTGGTTGCCCCACCGCGGACCTCCCCTCCGACGCCGGGGCCGCGCGCCGCCCCACCTGTCCAGCCCCGCCCCGGATCTCCCTGTCGTTGGTGCCCTGCCCCACCTCTCTCACCCAGCCTATACTCCCTGCCGCCGGTGCCCCACTCACAGCCGCCCTGTCAATGCAGGCGCCGCCGCCTCCAACCGCGCAAGCCGCCCTCCTTAGCCCGGCCGTCACTCCCCGACCTCGACGCGGCCGCATCTCCTGCCCCTCCACCCGCCCGACGAGCCTCCCGTCGCCCTTCATCCCCGACGTGCCTCCACGTGGTCGGACCTCCACATGCAGAGGAGATCCCATTGTTCTGCAGGTCAACTGCGCCTCCCGTGGACGGTCATCTCCACTGGAGCCATTGCATCATCCCACCTCCCAGCGCTCAGGCCGTTCACCGCTGCCAAATCCGGCTGTTCAACGATGTAGCACCAGGAGGTCCAGCGCCTCAACCCCTCTGAATCCCATGTACTGATGCTCATCTTCTGCTTCCTTCTTCAACCCGGTGATGTCGAGTACATGGTGCGCTGCCACCAGCTTGATTCCACTTGGGCTTTGTCTGCCATGTTTTTGTGCGTGTGTGCTATGTGTCTTATTTGTGTGGTGACTGAACTTGTGCCTCGGATTATTTTGAACTGCTGCTTCTACATTTGTTCGGTTCATTTAGTCTCTATTTGACTTCTCTTACATTGTATCCTGTAGGGGTACAAAAGTTTTCCGAAACATTGTTCCTGTTAATGTCTATAAGAGTTGTTGTTCAGCAGATTTCTGGTCGTAGTCAGGTGGAGACAGGGTTTGGCTCTGTGTTAAGACGAGAGGTTGCCACACAATAAAATGAGATTTGCATGCGTACTTTGACATTGGTTTTCTCCTAGATTGTGTTTTTGATTTTGTTTACGTGAGAAAACAATCTGTATTGTAGAAGTTCATTTCTTATTGCCCGAGAGTTCATGTATTACTACCAAAAAATTGACATTTCAGAACACCAATAGGAAAAAAAAAGCCAGCAGAAGTCCGTTCAGCAGTGGTGAGGCAGTTCATTGACGCGAACCAAGGTCGTTCACTAGATCGGGGTCATCCCGTCGATCCCCTCTTCGGCGCGCGCTGCTCGGCCTCCCACCATGCAAGTCCACCGCTCGTTGCGTGCTGCCACTGTCGGGGCCGGCGAGACCCACCTGCCCACCTCCTGTCCCCGCCTGTGGCCGCTTCTGAAGTCCAGCCTGACTAGCCTATTCACTATCCCTGGATACTGCCAAACTGCACCAACACTTTTAGTTCCTGTTCCTCTCAGACTCGGTGTGCTCTACGGACGGGGAGGCATGGAGCTGTCGACTAGTATGGGAGGCGAGCTGCTACTGCGGTGAGGAACCCCTCCTCAACATTTTTTTGGAATTTTTGTGAGGACCATTTGTGGGAGACGCTGGTGGTGTTAATTTTCTTTACTCTCTCTGCAGTTTTAGGCGACCTGTGAAGTGGTTAGTGAGTAGAGTGGTCGCTGCATCCTGGGAGTATGAGCTCAAATCTTGGTCCGGTCTTTGCTATTTGAACACATGATATTACTCACCAGTTCAAGTGTACCTGCAGATGGGAGAGAGCTCTATGAGATTTTGCAAGAACAAGATCGCAATTTTATACAATTTGTCACTTGTTTAAATATTGGATTTGGAGATGGGGAGGCAGTCCAGCACCCAGTTCGGTGCTCTGGGAGAAACTGAAGAGCTTCCTGGGCATAAACAAGCAGAGAAGCTTCAAGTTCCTGTCCATGGAGAAGCATCAGAGTTTCGAGGGGAGGAGGAGCAGGGACAACCCTGGAAAGAAGAGGGTGATAGCGCACCACCTCGCGGCAAGGACCGGCAGTATCTGCCATGTTCGACAAATGGTACAGTTGTTCAGTTTGCCTCATTCAATTTGGTCCATAGACTGTTGCCATTTGATATAAGTGAAAAAGAACAACTTAAACAGAAGAAACTATTGTTGTTGTTCAGTACAGAGTACTACCGAACATCAAGCTCAATCTTGCCCGCTTTGACGCTATGTACGAGTGGATAAGATAGACACTGTGTTTGATGCTATGGAACAATGGATAAGGTGGATAAGGTGGCTAATAAAAAATTTGGGAGATGGATAATAAAGGTGTGTGGTAGAAAACCACTCGTACACTTCTTTTAGGAAAAAAAGGGTACACAAAAATTATACTTTGTTCATTGCATATACACGTACTCTGATTCAATTTGATATTTGGACTATGGATGTTTATGGCCTTGAACTGATGCCTGTTAAACATATGGAAAATAATGTGAGCAGTTGGATAGCAGTACACCAGTGAAAAATATATGGATGTTCATACTTGGTATGGAAAATAATGTGAGCAGTTGGATAGCAGTACAGCAGCGAAAAATATATGGATGTTCATACTTGGTGCAGTTTGTGTAGTCCGAGTTGAACTAAAACCACGACACTTATTTTGGATCGGAGAGAATAGTTTTTTGTTTGTACAAAATATACATTCAGTATAGAAATTCAACATTTATTCTATTAGCAGCAAAATAGTTTGAGTCATTCATTTTTTCTATAGAAAACTGATGTACTACTCTCTTTGGCTTCAAGTGTGCCTTGGAAAATAAATACCAAGAAAATACAGTTTATGAAGTTCATATTGGAATGACAGAGAAGGTCGAAGTAGATAATATTAGAATACTCCGATAGTAAACTTCGCATAAAAATCTAGAACATACAGTCTGCAAGTTCCAAGAAAGATAGATAATAAATTAAAAAAATGATATTTATAAATCTAAGAACTTCGAATTAAAATAACAGAGCAGCTTGATATTTATAAAACAAGGGATTTTCCATTCTAAAAGGTAAAAAAAAGCCAGAACATACAAGAAACAAAATGAACTTCAAATTTGGATGTTTCTAGAAACATGATAAAAAGTCTGATCTCCCTATTAAAAAAACAAAAAAAATCATGTTAGCACATGAAGTTCGATTATTAAAAAATACAAAAGTTCGATATTAATAAAAGAAGACACAAGAAGTTCAAGAATAAAAAGAATAAGAAGTTCAATTTTTCTAAATAGAGCAATTCAAAATTCATAAGAAAAATATTTTCATGGTTTCAAAATAAAAAAACTCTAGAAGTTCAAATCTAAAATATTGGACCGGTTCATAAAACTAGGATTTTTTCCTTACTAAAATAAAACCAAGAAGTCCAAATTACAAAAATAAAGAAGTTCGATATTTATAAAAAAACTCAAATTTTCCTTCTAGCTAAAGAAAGAAAATGAAGAAGTTCAAATAAAAATAAAGGAGTAGTTTGATGTACACGGAAAATTCAAATTCTTTCCGTTTATAGGAAAACTAGAAATATCAAGTTCAAATTTTTTAAAATGCTTGTTGCTTATGTAAAACAAATTTTTTGTAAAAAAAGACTAAAAAGTTCAAATTAAATTAATGGAGAAGTCTGAAGTATATAAAAAATTTAGATTTTTCTCGTTATTAAAGAATAAACTAAAAAAGTTCAAATAAAAAACATAAACAACTAAAATTTTTAAAAAGATTTTCCCATTTTTTTAAACTGGAAGTCCAAACCAAAACAACAAAGTGTTTCGATGTTTATTTAAAAAGCTAGGATTTTAGCTTTTTTTTCTTTCAAAAACTCAAGTATATTCGTTGCTATTAAATAATCAACAATGATGTTCGAATTGAAAAAACATTGAAATTCAATGTTTGTTTGAAAAATTGGATTTTTTTTCTAGTTACTAAAGAATAAAACCAATAATTCAATTTCAAATACCGAAGATGTTCAGTGTTTGTAAAAAAACATCCAATTTTCATATTTCTAAAAATACACAATGAAGTTTAAATAAAAAGGGTAGAGCGATTCAATGTCTATAAAAAACTCAGATATTTTCACGTAACCAAGAGAAATTCGGATTGATAACTGCCAGAAGTTCATGTATAAAAAAGAATAAAAACAACGAAAAGTTCAAGTACTAAAAAAGAATAAAAAATACGTGAAGTTTGTTGCTAGAAGTTCAAGTGCTAAAAATTTGTTGCTAGAAGTTCAAGTGCTTGGCCCGAGAAAGTTCAAAAATTCTTATGAGAGAGGTTGAACAAAAATACGTGACATAAGTTCAAGGTGAAAACAACAGAAAGATCAACTACTACACGGGATGCGTTTCAGATAAGAATATAAGAATAGAAAACAAAAAGCTTAAAAGGTTTGTTGCAAGAAGTTTATGTGCTCCTCCGTGCACGGTTCAGAATTTATATTGCGGGACATCTGACCTCCTATTACATGTTTGAAAATGGCAAAAAAATGACGTCTGGCCTTCAATTGCGTGTAATTCGACGTATACACAAAAATGCGACAGAAGTTTATAGTGAAAACAACGAGAAGTTCAAGTACTGCAAGGAATTCATTTCAGGTGAGAATAAAAGTATAGAAAAAATAAAAGCTTGAAAGGTTTGTTAAAAGAAGTTGAAGTCCTCTTTTCGGGGAAGTTAAAAAATTCTTGCGAGAGACATTCACCATATATTCATGTTCGAAAACACAAAAAAGAAAATGTTTTTTTTGCGTTTTAGAAAAATTCTCTCAATCTACAAAGAAGTTCAGTTATTATTGAGGAGCAATTTGATTTCAAAAAGAAAATAAAAAATTTAAATTATAAAAACGGAAAAAGTTCATGTACTACATGGTGTGTGTTTAATATGAGAAAAATGAATAAAAAGGCAAGGTTTGCCTCGTTATTAAAAAATGGAAACAAGAAGTTCAAAACTTAAATAACAAAGACGGTCAACTTTTAATAATAGAGCGCTTCAAAATTTCATAAAAAAGATTAAGAAATAAACCAGGAAGTTCATATTAAAAAGATGGCGAAGTTCGATGATTATAGAAAACTCAGATTTTCCTTGTTATGAAAGAATGGAAACAAGAAGTTCAACTTTTAATAATAGAGCGCTTCAATATTTCATAAAAAAAATTAAGAAATAAAACCAGGAAGTCCATATTAAAAAGATGTAGAAGTTCGATGATTATAGAAAACTCAGATTTTCCTTGTTATTAAATAATGGAAACAAGAAGTTTAAAAATTAAATAACAAGAAGTTCAACTTTTAATAAATAGAGCGTTTCAAAATTTCGTAAAAAATATATTAAGAAATAAAAACAGGAAGTCCATATTAAAAAGATGGAGAAGTTCGATGATTAGAGAAAACTCAGATTTTCTTCGTTATTAAATAATGGAAACAAGAAGTTCAAAAATAAAAAACAAGAAGTTCAACTTTTAAAAATATAACGCTTCAAAATTTCATAAAAAGGATTAAGAAATAAAACCAGGAAGTCCATATTAAAAAGATGGAGAAGTTCGATGATTATAGAAAACTCAGATTTTCCACATTATTAAAGAATGAAAGAAAGAAGTTCAAAAATAAAATAATAAGAAGTTCAACAATTAAAATTAGAGCACTTCAAAATTCATAAAAAATGATTAAGAAAAATCAAATTAAAAATTCATAAAAAAACTTAAATATTTTCACGTAACCGAGAGTGGTCCAGGTTGATAACTGCCAGAAGTTCATGTACTACCACGGTGTGCATTTTTTATTGAAAAAAGAATAAAAAATCAAAGGCTAAAAGTTTTGTTGTTATAAGTTCAAGCACTTCATCGGAGAAAGTTAAAAAAATTATTATGAGAGAGATTTGTACAAAAGGAATATTATTTGTGTAACACTTACGATGGATGAGAAAATTACAAATGAAAATACATCACAGAAGTTCAACTGAAAATAGTAGGAAGTTCAATTACTACAGTGGATGAATTTCAGATAAAAACTTTTAAAATTGTCGCGAATATGAAAAAATGATCAACACGGGAAAGTTAAGTGCTTACAACAGCTTTCCACCGGTATATCACTTGCTCAATTCCGGTGAGTGGATGGAGAGTTACGAGCAGTGGATGGAGACCTACGAGCAACAAAATCACGTGAAAACAGAGTGAAGTTCAGGTACACGTGCCGAGAAGTTCAGATTCTTCACGTGGTGCATTTTCGAAGAAATCTGTTTCGCGATATAGGCAGAACGAATGATCCCGCCATTTTCGAAATTACTTGAAAATGGCTAGGAATCAGAGAAAACCATCAACATGAAAAAGATTCGCAATTTCCGTAGCTTTTCAACAATATATTATTTGCCTCATTCCGATAAAGTTTGTAGAAATTATGGCAAAAATATGTTTTCGCCATTTTTGAAACTGACTTAAAACCGTAAAGAATTGGGAGAAACAATACATACCAAAAAGTTTCGCATTTGTTCAAGCTTTCCAACGCCATATCATTTGCTGCATTCGGACACACGGTTAAAAAATTAGCTCAAAAATACGAACTCGGTAGGACTTGGACCATTTTCTAAATTACTCTTAAACCATTCAAAATTAGAAAAAAAACTTTCAAGATGAAAAAGTAGCGCATTTTCATAAGTTTTCCAACGCCATATCATATGCCTCCATTGGATTAGCCGTTTAGAAATGACATCGAAAAATGAACTCAGCTGTTCGGTTTACGAAATTTTACGTTTTTTCAAATTACTCTTTAACCATAGGGAATTAGAGAAAACTTTCAACATGTGGAAGGAGCGGTTTTGCAGCATCTTTCCAACGCCATATTATATGCCTCATTCTGATAAACGGTTTAGAAATGTGATCGAAAATACGATTCACGTTTTTTGTGCAAAGAAAAAACGGTTTTCAAAACTGCTCTTAAACTGCTTATATTTTGCCAAAAATTTAAGTTGGGTCATGATATTGGTGTCCATAGCTTTCCAACGGTATATCGCAAGCCCCATTTGGGCAATGTTGGCGGAAGTTCAACCTAGTTCACAGGGAAGTTCAACGTACTACTAGCGGGCAGGTCAGGTTGTGATCAGAATATTATTCTGATCCCGTGATCAGAATAGTGTTTATGTATAGGGTCACGCTATTCGTCACCCTGGGTAAGGAATAGTTATTCTTCACCCCCCTCTATTTTACCATCAATGCACCATAATTTTACGTTCCGTAAGTTTTTTATTTTTTCTGACGCAAAAAGAGACCATAAGAAAATATATAATCGCCATAAAAAATATTTTATGTTATGTAAAATTACAAACGTAAAAACATAGTCTAAAATACACATAAAATGCAAATTTTCTTGTCTTATGACCTATATTTTTATTTTCTTTTGTCAAATTTTACGTAGTGAATCAATAGGAATGTAACTATTTGAATTCCAAACGTAATTTAATTATGAAATGATCGTAAGATTACCTCGGATGAAGAATAACTTATTCTGCACCCTGAATGATGAATAGTAACACTATATATATATATGAGAGGGAGGGGCGCCATAGACACACCATGATTCCCTAGCCGTGTGCGGCGCCGCTCTCCCTCTAGTTCATCATCGGACATGTTTTTGTAGTGCTCGACGCAGCCCTGCAAAGATAGTTGCATCACCACCATCACCACGCCGTCGTGCTGCCAGAACTCATCTACTACTTCGCCCGTCTTTTTGGATCAAGAAGGCGAGGACGTCATCGAGTTGAACGTGTGTTGAACGCGGAGGTGTCATATGTTCGATACTTGATCGGGCGGATCGTGAAGGTGTACGACTACATCAACCGCGTTGATAAACGCTTCCGCTTAATGGTCTACGAGGGTACGTAGACACACTCTCCCCTCTTGTAGCTATGCATCTCCATGGATAAATCTTGCAGGTGCGTAGACAATTTTTGTTTTCCATGCAACGTTCCCCAATAGTGGCATCATGAGCCAAGTCTATGCGTAGATGATATGCACAAGTAGAACACAAAGGAATTGTGGGTGGTGATGTTCATACTTCTTACCACCAACGTCTTATTTTTATTCGGCGGCATTGTGGGATGAAGCGGCCCAAACCAACCTTACATGTCCACGTACATGAGACCGGTTCCACCGACTGACATGCAACTTGTTTTGCATAAAGGTGGCTGGCGGGTATCTGTTTCTCGTAGTATAGTTGAATCGAATTTGACTACTGTCGGTCCTTGAAGAAGGTTAAAACAACAAATTTGATAAATCACCGTTGTGATTTTTGCGTAGGTAAGAACGTTTCTTGCTAGTTGCCCATAGCAGCCACGTAAAACTTGCAACAACAAAGTAGAGGACGTCTAACTTGTTTTTGCAGGGTATGTTGTGATGTGATATGGTCAAGATGTGATGTGATATACGTTATTGTATGAGATGATCATGTTTGGTAATATCGACAACCGGCAGGAGCCTTAGGGTTGTATCTTAATTATTGTATGAAATACAAGCGCCATGTAATTGCTTTACTTTATCGCTATGCGTTAGCAATAGTTGTAGAAGCAATAGTTGGCGAGACGACCCCGACGCAACGGTGGAGATCAAGGTGTCGAGCCGGTGATGATGGAGATCATGAAAATGCTTTGGAGATGAAGATCAAAAGCACAAGATGATGATGGCCATGTCATGTCACATTTTTTGATTGCATGTGATGTTTATCCTTTATGCATCTTATTTTGCTTAGAACGACAGTAGCATTATAAGGTAATCCCTTCACTAAATTTCAAGATGAAAGTGTTCTCCCCGAGTATGCACCTTTGCTAAAGTTCTTCGTTTCGAAGCACCTCGTGATGATAGGGTGTGATAGACTCTATGCTCACATACAACGGGTGTAAGCCGGTTTTACACAAGAAGAATACTTGGGTTAAACTTGACGAGCCTAGCATGTACAAACATGGTCTTGGAACACTAGCGGCCGAAAGGTTGAACATGAGTCATATAGTAGATATGATCAACATAGAGATGTTCACCATTGATGACTACCCCATCTCACATGATGATCGGACATGGGTTAATTGATTTGGATCATGTAGCACTTAGATAACTTGAGGGATGTTAATTTAAGTGGGAGTTCATTAGTAATTTGATCAATTGAACTTAATTTATCATGAACTTAGTCTTAATAGTTTTTTCATATCTATGTTGTAGACTAATGGCCCGTGCTACCGTTCCCCTGAATTTTAATGCGTTCCTAGAGAAAGCTAGGTTGAAAGATGATGGTACCAACTACACGGACTGGGTCCGTAACTTGAGGATTATCCTCATTGCTGCACAAAAGAATTATGTCCTTGATGCACTGCTAGGTGACAAACCTGCTGCAGGAGCTATTGCAGATGTTATGAACGTTTGGCAGGCTCGATCTGATGACTACTCAATAGTTCAGCGTGCCATGCTTTACGGCTTAGAACCAGGACTTCAAAAATGTTTTGAACGCCACATAGCATATGATATGTTCCAAGAGCTGAAGTTGATATTTCAAGCTAATGCACGGGTTGAGAGATAGAGAAGAAGCCATCTAGCTACTAGCTATGGACCCGTAGGTCTGTGGTAAACTACTCACACATCATAGGAGGGGCAGTAAGGTTGATGTAGAAGCCTCCATGACCGAATGCCCCTCCGACAGAGTGCCAGAAAAGGCCCCAAGATGGGATCTCATGAGAACATAAGCTCCCGGTGGTGGAAAAGTATTTTTGGTTTGCCCTCTGGTATACGGGGAAGATTTGGGTATTTATGGAGCTGAGATTAGGGTTAGAGGTGCCATGATGGGCCCACAAGCTCATAGGGCGCCCCCCTAGGGCGCGCCTAGTGAGCTTGTGGCCCATTTGTGGCTCTTTCGGCCTCCTCCTGAAGCTTCCTAGGTGTCTTCTGGTCCAAGAAAAATCGTCAAATGGTTTTGTTCCGTTTGGTATTGATTTTCTGTAAAAGTCAAAAAACAAGGAAAAAACAACAATTGGCACTAGGCACTAGATTAATAGGTTAGTCCCAAAACTGGTATAAAATAGCATAATAATTCATATAAACCATCCAAGATGGATAATATAATAGCATGGAACAATCAAAAATTATAGATGTGTTGGAGACGTATCACCCCCTTCCCTTGTGGGGGCGAATTGGACTAGGGGAGGGAGTAGGACTCCTCCCCTAGGCCAGCACACCAAGGGGGCAGTTTCCCCATTTGGTGGCTGCCCTCTCCCTCCTCTCTAACATATATATACTAGAGGATTTACAACCTATGTGGACACAAGTTTTGGAGCCTCCTCTAGTTGATCTAGTTCCAGTTCTTGTTGGTCCTAGTTGATTAATTAGAGCTAACCCTAGCCACCTCTAATCCTCATAATTAGAAACACCATGTGGTTCCACTACAAAAAAATACACTTCCGTGATGATACGTGTTTGTCACAGTAGGTCACGTTTTCTGTCATGCATGTACATCGATGACGATTTTATGACAGAATCAAGATAATCATACCTGTGTTGTCGTAGAAGTGTTCCATGACATTACCAAAATTATCATCACGGAAGTGTCCACTTCCATGACGATAAATCGCGCATCATGGAAGTGTTTTCGTCAAGGGTAACCGACATGTGGCATCCACCGTAATAGGTTGCCATTAAGCTATCGGGTCCGGTTTTGGATCCAATAACTCGTTAACAGCCCGGACAAATCGGGATTTTCCACGTGTAAAATTCTCATTGGCTAGAGGAAACACGTGTTGGCTCACTGTTGGGACAGATGTCATCCACTCATTAGACAGGAGGCGCCTATGATACATCGACACATGGCACGGCCCAACAGAGGCCCATTCTGGTTAAAAGGCTGGCCCGTTTGACTTGGTCAAAAAGTAACGAGTCGGCCCACGGAAAGCCTGTTAACGGCATGTTCGTATATAGCCCATTTACGGCCCGCTAACTCCCGGCCCGTTAATTAAAGCCAAGTAGCTTCATCTGGCCATCCAATATGATTCCAGCCCGTTGTAACTTCAGGCCCATGTATGGCCCATGATGTCTTTCGGCCCATATGAGGCCCTTTGTAACTCTGGGCCCATTAAAGGCCCAAGATGAAACTGACCCATAATGAATAGGCATCACTTTATTCCCATTAATGGCCCATTATTCCGTTGGCCATTTCCAGCCCGTGTTAACTTTCGTCCTTCTAAGGGCCCATTTATCCTTGGGCTCATTTCTAGAATTTGGTTAGTTACGGTGTGTTACTGGCCTGTTCCGTTTGTGAGCCAAATTCAGCCGTGGTTACATTCGGCCCGTTTGTGGCCCATTAACCCGTTGGGCCGTTTTCATAGCGTTATCAACTGCGCCTATTAATGGCCTGTTATGGTCCACGAATAATACAACCCATGTTTGGCGAAATGATTATACGCCCCGTAGAAGGCCCATGGATCCTATGGCCCATAGAAGGCCCATGGATATATGGCCCATGGAAGGCCCATGGATCATACGGCCTGTCGAAGGCCCATGGATCATACGGCCCGTAGAAAGTCCATGGATCCTCTGGCCCATAGAAGGCCCATGGATCCTACGGCCCGCAGGAGGCCCATGGTTACAACAGTCCGTGTGTTGCCATGATGATTATTGTGGCCTAGTTACCAAAAGTAAGTTATTGTGGCCACTAGAAAAACGTGAAAAAAGAACTACAGTGACTACAAGCAAACAACTAAACAAGAAAATAAGGAAATAAATAAGCAAGCAACTAACGCTAGCCTATTACAGCTATTACACATATTACATCCACTGGGCATCAAAGTTTGCCACCAGTGCAAATATAGGGAACAGAGCAGCATATTACATACACTGGCCGTCAAAATTGGCCACCAGTGCAAATAAACACGGCAGCAAAACAAGTCCATAACTGAAACAACTTCAGAAGAGCTCAAGAAACGTTATCCTGGGTATCCACCATGCTGGCAATAAGCTTAGCAAGCTTATTAGCTTTGTCCTGTTTGGTGCTAAAATCCTCCAACGCTTGCTATTGCACCAGAAAGTATGCATCTAAATGCTCCAGGGACTTCCGCAGTCCTTCCGCTTCTTGTCACAGCACAGCTGATCGATGTCTTTCAGCTTGTGGTTGAGACTCAAAAAACCAAACCAATTCAGACAGTGAGTTTGAATATCTTGTGCAAGCGGTAGTGGCCAATAACTCGAACAATAAACCAATACAGGACTTTGGGGTTGTCTCTCTGTCTTCAAGAAAGTTTTCCTTAGCTGTTTTATCAGCTTTGTTGGAGACCAACAAGGATCTCTATCGATCCTGAACCTTACCTGCATTACTTCCTTTACCATTGCTTAATAAGGCACTCTTTCCCAATATTCTGTTAGCATTCTAAAAGAAGAAACAAGCAGACACATAACAGGTTTAGCATGTACTAGTATATGAAACTCATTTTGGTGAACCAGTTCATTATTAAGGTGGACAAGATTAAACTACCAAGTCTTCTATTGCCAAGTAGTACATTATAAAAGCATCAAACAAACATATATATCTATGTCCTATGGTCACTACATTGTCTTGCCAAATCAAAATAGAGACACAGTTCAAATCATACCAGTTCAAGACAAAGCAGCACTGAAAGAATACAAAGCGTGGGAAACTACACGGCACAACAAGATTTCAGATGGGTACCACGGGTCTACATGCACAACAACACTATTGGCCCTGTTGTGATACTAGTAATGTGCATGATATGAGAAGTCAACTGTATACACAATTAAAATTGAAATCAACAGAGCAATTTATAACAGCAAACCTGTTAAAGAAACATGCGTAAACATACTTGTTGTGCCATTGGAGTTTCCATTGGATCATTCAATTTAAAAATAAGTTTGTATGAGTACATACAGTAATACAAGAGCAAAGCAGTATGCACGATAGCAATGGAATCTTAAATGAGAACAGTTGTTCTTTAGGTTTAAGCACTTGTTCTACATGAACAGAGTACAGCAAGACGCAAGCATATAGTACTTAAAATAAAATGAGCTCATAGACCTTACCACATTTTTGGTTCGGGACCAGTACAGAACAAGGCGTTCCCAGCCATCGTCCAGTAAATGTGTCTCAGGAGAACGTCAGGGAATTTGCTGAGTTTCTTTGCCAGTGAAGTATGTTTTCTTCAGGTAATTCCGATACTGCCACTAAGCATTCTTGAAGATAGCAGAGGTATTAGCACAGGTTACCTCATCCCGAGTTTCCAAATCATTCCTTCTCTATAGATAAAAATGGGAAAAAAAATTGTATTATAACCATCATGGAGGTAGAATGTATGGGACAAAGCAAAGTAATTGCCATGAATAACATTACTTACACATAACTCCTGGACAAACACCTGCAACTGGCATTTTCCTTCATTTTTAGTATAATATTTCCATGATGGGAAGATACGCACATAGGATTTAACAACATCAAATGTGATATATGCTAAACTATGAATGGTTGGTTGTGCTTCCTCCACAGGAATAGGTGTACTAACTGGTGGAGTTGGGGTTCGCCGTGGTAGTATTGGCGCTTTGGGCACTGGAGCTGCCTTACTAACTGCTCTTGTTTGGGATCTCTGTGGTGGAGATGGTGATGTGTCAACAGGAACTGGGTTACTATCTGCTGGGGTTGGGGTTAGATTGGGTGAAGTTGGTTCTCTATCCATCGCAGTAGGGGTAAAATCTGCGAGAGTCTGGGTTATGTGTGGTAAGGCTGGTTCTCATGCATGTACATCTGAAGTGCTATCTCCACCAAGAGGTAGCACTGTTTTATTTGAAGACCGTGTTTTTACTCCTCTAGATACTACCATCACCCGCTCTAATCCAAATGGCTGATAAACAGGAAACATAGTTGAATGTACAGACATTGTATGAGAGATAGATGCAATAGATAGTGTTGAAAAAGAGGGCATGAAATAGTTGACATGTATATTGTTTAACTAAAACGGACAACATGACATAATTTCACATATATGATGTCTATCTAAACTGGATAGCATAGCATAACATAATTCAAAGATATGAGGACTAACTAAACAGGATCGCATGACATAATTCACATACATGTTATCTAAGTAATCAGGATCACATGTTTTAATTCACATATGTGATTTATATGCGAAGCAGAGGGCATTCACATATATGATGTCTGAACTAAGAACATGGTGTTGAATATTGTGTATATGATGTTTAAACTATGCAATGCAAGACACCATATGCATGATATGAGCAGTATAACCGTGCCAAGTTAGAGCATACACCTCGGTGGGGGAATAGGACTGGTCATCTGTCTCTGAATCCATCTCTAAGGAGCTATCAGGACCCAGCAAGAGATCTGCTTCGACAGGTAGCACTGTCTGCTTTGAAGGCCCTGTTTTCACTCCAGATTTTTTTCCATCGCCCACTCAAATGGCTGATTCACAGGAAGAGTAGTTTAATGTACAAACATTGTCGACAAATGGAAATGTAATGAAGAAAAGGATGGGCAAGATATCATTCAAATATATGATGCATAGTTAAACAGGATGGCATTGCACATTTCACATATATTATGGATGGCTAAAAGACATGAGACTGCATAATTCCCATATATGATATTGAAACTAAACAGGTGGCATTATAGAACATGTCTAAACTAAGCAGATGACATATATTATGTCGAAAGTAGGCACTGCAAGGCAACATATGCATGATATGACTAACATCATCATGCCAAGTTAGAGCAAACACCTTGGTGGTAAATAGGAGTGGTCAGTTGCGTCTGAATCCACCTCAGAACCGATATCTTCCTATGGATTACAATCTGGAGAGGGGGGGTTGCCATTGAATCCACCATGGAGCAATGTCTACATGACATTGTATTGCCGCGCAAAACTCTTCTCTTTTTCTCTACATTTTCAGCATGAGTGTGTACAATATCTGACATGCATACAAAAAAATATAGTGTGATTATGTAAGGAGAGCATGCATAAATCTAGAGTAATGGTAACAACCAGTGGATGGATCCAAAAATAATGATAGCACGCTGATGATTGCTTTAATTTAATAAAAAAGATGATGATTGCTTTACTATTTGTTTCCCACCCAAGATGAACAACATAGGCGTACCCGAGGTGAACCACATATTAGACAAAGATACTATTCATTGCTGCCTCGATATGTGCCCCACAACTAATTTAGAACTCAAGTTTGAACATCAATTTGGACCTGACTTGGAGTCTAAGAGGTGAATAGGACAATAATGTAGCAGGTAATATTAAGCAATGCATAACAGAAGCAGAAACAAAAGAGTGCGACCTCTCTTGTGGACCCATGTACTCCTCAGGTTCATCTGCTGAGTCGATGATGGTGGTGCCGTTGCGATGGGTGCCAGCAGCAGGGAAGGAGATATGAGGCGGCGAAAGACGGTCGGGAGTCAGGATGTCTGGTTTGGTGGATGCTTCTATCGATGGAGCATCTCGGGTGAGGTGGACGACGCCGCGGCAGGAGCAGGACAAACCACACAAAGTTTTCTTCATCACCTACCTGCAACTGAAGTAATTTTGTAAGGGCTCATTTGGCTTGCATGATTCTAAAAACGCAGGGATAGGAAAAACACCAAAATAGGATAGGAATGCACATGGGAAACAAAGCATTTGTGAACACATGATTTCTGTCAACTTGGGTGTTTGGTTCACAAGAATTGGAGGAGTAGAGGAATGCAAGAAACATGGCCAAAATAAAGTGAAACCATATGAAAGCGTGTACAGTTCGAATGTTATTTTGCCACTAATGCACTTGGTCTTGTTTTCATGCATAGGATTTTGAGAAGTAGGTCCATGTAGATGTTTTTCTCCATTCCTTTCAACAAAATGCATGAATAATTGAATAGTAGAGTGCCATAGGAAAATTTCCTATTGCTATGTTTTTTCCGTTGAACCAAAATAGCCCTAATGGATTGACATGAATGTAGAGTAATAAGTGATGCGACAAGTGTACAACCTCTTTACCATAGCCGTGTTGACCTCAACATCATTGGGTTGGTTGCTGAAGAAGTTGAGGTAGAGGTGGCTGTCGGAGGTG
The DNA here is from genome assembly GCF_003073215.2 of Triticum urartu. Taxonomy (NCBI): domain Eukaryota; kingdom Viridiplantae; phylum Streptophyta; class Magnoliopsida; order Poales; family Poaceae; genus Triticum; species Triticum urartu. The sequence goes on from NC_053028.1 coordinate 228,503,189, forward strand.
TGGGAAGATCTGAGGAATCTATAGACAGCGTCCAGGGCACTGCTCTACTGTGATGGATCGTTCCATCGTTGGAGAAGCTCTAGTGAGCCGTAAGATGTCGAGGCTGAAGCAGCACAAGACAGACATCGTTAATCTCAAGTGGGATTCTAATAGCATCTCCTATAGATGATGTAAAATACATTACCACCAATAACCACCTGACTACAACAGATGAGGTAAAAACTGTTGACTCTAAACTTAATTGTCGAAACTGAAATTTACTGTGGAATTTGAATGTTACTATCGGAACTGAACGCAATGGTAGCAGAGAGGCACTTCACATGTAGTTTAGGGAGGGCATGTAGTTCATCTTCAACCTGCACCCCCCTGATCCGCCAGCCACCACCGGCCGAACCGCCGGCCCCCGTGCCGCCTCGCCGCCCCAAAACAACTCCCCCCCGTCGGTCCGCCACCACCTCGCCGTCCCGAAACAACTCCCCCCCGCCGGTCCGCTGCCGCCCCGGCCAGCCCTCTAGCCCCCCCCCCCCTCGCGCCAAGCTTTTTCTCCAGCGATCCCCACGCCACCGCCCCACCATCGTGCCCCCCACCGCTGGCGACCACTGCCCCCACCCTGACCCCTAAGATAGATAGTGGGGTACCTCTCCGACGAGCCCCCCTCCCCGCTGCGGGTGGTTCTTACTTAACTCCGGTGAGCCCCCCCCCCCTGAAAATCGACTGACCCAAAAGTCGATTCAGTCGGCTGAAGTGTAGCTAAATCGGAGCAGAGCAGCAGCACAAGCGAGGGGGAGAGAAGCAGCAGCATCGCAAGTGAGCGAGAGTTGGAGCAGCAGCAGTAGCTCAAGCGAGGGAGTGAGAGCCGGAGCAGCAGCAGCTGCGCGAGCGAGAGCTGGAGCAGCAGCAGCAGATCCGGCTGGTATGGACGCCGCTGCCGAAGGGGCCTCACACTGGGGGAGAGCCGCCGTGGAGATGTCGTCCGCAGCGCTGGCTTCGAGGTAGCCGCTCCATGGGGGTGCAAGGTGGAGCACCATCAGCACCGGGAGGTCGAGTTAAGGATAAGGTGCGATGCGATGAGTGTACAACCTCTTTGGTGGCGCCAAGTAGGCCTTGGCTTCATCCGAGGAGTCGGTGAGGATGATGCGGTTTCGATGGAGCGGGTTAAGGCGGCGCTGTGGGGATGGAGCAGCCACGATAGACGAGGTGATCCTCAGAGCAGCTCCTTGGAGGTGGAGGACGAGGCGGCTGAACTGGCGGGACAACAAGATGGACGACGGATCCTCATCTGGGGAGGTGGATGAGGGATGTCGAGCTGTTGCGGCGGACGACATCATTGGGGAAGAGGCTCCAGCTGGGCAGCAGTGAGGTGGCGGACGGAGGAGCATGGGGTTTTGCGGCTGGAGCTGAGAGGTTATGGTGGCCTGGGATTTCGAATGGAGAAAAGGAGGCGATGGGAGGGGGAAACCATGACTTAGGGACGCGCTTGTCCAAAATGTAGGGTGTGTTACAAAAGTAGCCCCACCGATTTGAACTAGCGGCCCTTTCGGCTCAGGGTTAGAAGGGGGATTTCGTGTGTCGGGATTTGGCAGCTGGAGGGAGTTTTCGCGCGGGTTATAATTTCGGGATAGCAAGGCGCGGGTTGTGAAGGCGCCAGTTTTGGTAGCACGATATCTGAATTTTTGGTATATAACAAGGCACGGGTTGAATTTTAGGGACAAGCCTAACGTGTAATCTTGTACTTGTACGTACCAAATCAATTTGCACTCCCCTTAACGAAAAAAAGAAAAAAATAAAACTATTCACACCACACAAATAGAGAGTTTTGTCCCATTTTACTATACAAATGTTATTCAAAGCTATGAATCCATGTTATGTCCAATTAAATTTTTTCAATGGCTATATAATGAATGTAACCTACTCATACCAACATTTTAGTGTATTCCAAATGTCTATACTACTGCTGCAATTCGAAATAAATTTGAATTCCTTTCTCTATTTCAATAAGAATCTACAATCATGATTGTTTCCAACTTCAACCATCATTCATGTATTACCTTAACAACACACCACATGATTACTATAGAGATAGATATGAACTATGTGTACTAGATGAACTCGAATTCAATTTTTTGAATACACTTGATTTTGATTCCAAATAATAGTACATTTGATGTACTAACTATATATTCATAATCTAAATCATGTTCCATACCCCCTACATTATGACAAGTATTTAGCCCCGAGCTGCAAAAGCCACACTTTAGCCCAAATTATAATCAATGTTCTATATATTATATGTAGTACTAGCAAGATGCCCATGCATTCCGCGGAACATCAAGATGATCGAGGGGAGGCCTTATTTGCAAATATGGAGAGGGGTGTGGGTATCTTTTTTCATAATTGCCATTGTTTCCTTCCTATCCGTCAGATATAAATCGGACGGCCTATATTGCAGGATAGCAGGCACACCATCATCAACAACTTTGTTTTTTATAAGAGTAGAGATAAAATATATTATATGTAGTATAACATGTTCATAACAACACCATGTGTATCACCGTTATATATATTCACGTGCGCGTCGGTTTAAAACACTATGATAAATTCTTCAAATATCCGAATTCACTTTTTATAATGAATTATGGCCTGAATTCGTCTTTTAAACCCACACAATCTTCTTATCTTTGTAGATAGCGCTAACTTTCTCTCATGCATGCACACACCCGCATCCCTCTCACCCTCCCTCAGCATTCTCTAGCTCCATCACGCAAATTCGTCTTTTCACTTTAGGTCGTTCACCCATGGTGTGTGTAGGCCCCCCAGCTCCTTCTTTACGGCACACATCGATCGATATGCTTCTCTAGCCAGGTGTGCCTACCACAAACACAAGCTTTCCCTCTTCTCTTCTCACCGTCCATGCCTCACCCCCACCCCTCTTTTCATCGATCTCATACTCGCACACTCCTTTCCCCTCGATATAGTATGCATCTTGCACCACCTCCTAGATGCATCCCTCTCTCTCTATCCTTCTCCCCAGGCCTTATTTGCTTCTAACACATACATGCATGTATACCGATCGATCTCCCTACATATACCTAGATCGACTTTAACTATTTTCCCACCACCCATCGATCGACGTACCTCATAAGTTATGTCTCTCCTTTCTCTGACAAAGGACAATTGATCTTCCTATGTAGTTACGTCTTCTTACCACAGCCATATCGTCCCCCCACATCATTCGTGCATGCCTCCTGACTCGTCTCTCACATGCACATGCACAGACAGGCAGCCATCCCCTCTCTTATTGATATTGTAGGCGTGCCCTCCGTTTGTCTAGCAAGCTTCTCCCACCATTTGTTAGAAGCAACTCCACCACCACCCCCTCCAACACTCTAGCTCTGTCTCTCTCCCAACCTAATTCCTCTCCTACACATATGCATGGATGTCGTTCGATCTCCCTCAATACATAAGGTTGTCCTCTCTCCTCCTCCACACATATACCAACCATTGTACCTTTATAGTTAATTAGGTCTCCCCCACCCCCCAACCACACACCGATAGCGCTGTAGGTAGGTATACATGCCACAAAGACAAACTGAACATGTCCCCTCTCACGTTCTAGTAGGCCAACCACCCTATATATTTGACGTGGGCACACAAAAATTCGATGGCACTCTATCGATCGCATGTGCGTTGATAGCTCTCTGACTATAGCGCCATAAAAGCTCTTGTCTGCTAGGACTACATCGGTATTTCCCCAAAGAGGAAGGGATGATGCAGCACATCGACGGTAGGTATTTCCCTCAGTGAAGAAACCAAGGTTATCGAACCTGTAGGATAACCAAGCAGCACAACATAAATAGCACCTACACACAAATAACAACACCTCGCAACCCGACGTGTTAAAGGGGTTGTCAATCCCTTTCGGGTAACGATGCCAGAAAATTGTAGTAGATTGGAATAATAGATCTCAAATAAAATAAAGTGCAGCAAGGTATTTTTGTATTTTTGGTTTAATATATCTGAATAAAAATGTAAAGTAAAAGTAGATCGCAAGCAAATATATGAGGAAGAAGACTTGGGGGCCGTAGGTTTCACTAGTGGCTTCTCTCGAGAAAAGATAGCAAACGGTGGGTAAACAAATTACTGTTGGGCAATTGATAGAACCTCAAATAATTATGACAATATCCAGGCAATGATCATTACATAGGCATCACGTCAAAGATTAGTAGACCGACTCCTGCCTGCATCTACTACTATTACTCCACACATCGACCGCTATCCAGCATGCATCTAGTGTATTAAGTTCATGGAAAAACTGAGTAATGCAATAAGAACGATGGCATGATGTAGACAAGATCCGTTTATCTATTGCATAGATATAGATCCCATCTTTTTATCTTTAGTAGCAACGATACATACATATCAGTTCCCTTTCTGTCACTGGGATGAAGCACCATAAGATCGAACCCACTACCGGGCACCTCTTCCCATTGCAAGAAAAATAGATCAAGTTGGCCAAACAAAACCCAAATATCGGAGAAGAAATAAGAGGCTATAAGAGGTCATGCATATAAGATATCAAAGAAACTCAAATAACTTTCATGGATATAAAAAAGATATGACTGATCATAAACTCAAAGTTCATCAAATCCCAATAAACACACCGCAAAAATAGTTACATCATATGAATCTCCAAGAGACCATTGTATTGAGAATCAAGAGAGAGAGATGAAGCCATATAGCTACTAACTACGGACCCGAAGGTCTACAAAGAACTACTCATGCATCATCGGAGAGGCACCAATGGAGGTGGTGAACCCCATCCGAGATGGTGTCTAGATTGGATCTGGTGGTTCTGGACTCTCCGGCGGCTATATAAATATTTCGTTGACTTCACTAGGGTTTTGGGAATATTTGGGTATTTATATAGCAAAGAGGCGGTTCGGGGGGCACCTGAGGTGCGCACAACCCACTAGGACGCGCATGGGCCTCCTGGCGCGCCCTGTGGGTTGTCCCCTCCTCGGGACTCCCCCCAAGTGCAACCAGGGCCCAACATGTTCCTTCTGGTCCATAAAAAATCTCCGTAAAATTTTGTGGCATTTGGACTCCGTCTGATATTGATTTTCTGCGATGTAAAAAACACGGAAAAAACAGGAACTGGCACTTGGCACTATGTCAATAGGTTAGTACCAAAAATGATATAAAATGACTATAAAATTATCATAAAACATCCAAGATTGATAATATAACAGCATGGAACAATCAAAAATTATAGATACCTTGGAGACGTATCAGGATCCCCAAGCTTAACTCCTACTCGTCCTTGAGTAGGTAAGTGATAAAAACAGAATTTTCGATGTGGAGTGATGTTTAGCATGTCATATCATTTTCTTTTCTTTATAGCATGGAGAATTGGACTTTTATGTGATTCAAAGCAATAGTCTAGTGTTGACATAATAATTTAGATACTCAAGCATATCAACAAGCAACCATGTCTTTCAAAATATCAATGCTAAAATAAGTTAACTCTACAAAATCATATAGTCTTGTCATGCTCTGTCTTCTTAACACAAAGTATTTATCATGCACAACCCTGATGACAAGTCGAGCAATTGGTTCGTACTTTTTAACGTGCTTCAGCTTTTTCAACTCTTACGCAATAGATGAGCGCAAGCCATGGATATAGCACTACGGGTGGAATAGAGTATGATGATAGGGGTAAATATAGAGATGACAAAAAATTAAGAAAGTCTCACATTGATGCGGCTAACCAACGGGCTATGGAGATGCCCATCAATCGATATCAACGTGAGGAGTAGGGATTTCCATGCAATGAATTCACTAAGAGCTATAAGTGTATGAACGCTCATTATGAAAACTAAGTGGGTGTGCATCTAGTCCTATAATGAAAAATTCCCACTAGTATATGAAAGTGACAACATAGGATACTCTCCATATGAAAAACATGATGCTACTTTGAAGCACAAGTGTGGTAAAGGATACTAGCAATGCCCCTTCTCTCTTTGTTTATTATTTTATATATATATTTATTATTTTTCTTTCTCTTTTTTTCCTTTTTTTTCTTTTTCTTTCTTTCCTTTTTTTCTTTTTTTTTCTTTTCTTTTTCTCTCATTGTCCGGAGTCTCATCTCGACTTGTGGGGGAATCATAGTCTCCATCATCCTTTCCTCACTGGGGCACTGCTCTAAAAATGAATAATGATGATCATCACACTTCTATTTACTTATAACTCAAAAGAAATAAAAATTACAACTCGATACCTACGACAAAATATGACTCTGTATAAATGCCTCTGGCATGTACCAGGATGTGCAATGATCTAGTGTAACATGTATGAAAAATTATGAACGGTGGCTGAGCCACAAACACTATGTCAGCTATATGATCATGCAAAGCAATATGACAGTGAATGCTTAAGTCATAAAATGGAAGCGGTGGAAGTTGCATGGCAATATATCTCGGAATGGCCATGGAAAAGCCATAATAGGTAGGTATGGTGGCTGTTTTGAGGAAGATATAATGAGGATTATGTGTGATAGAGTGTATCATATCACGGGGTTTGGATGCACCTGTGAAGTTTGCACCACGTCTCAATGTGAGAAAGGGAAATGCACGGTACTGTAGAGGCTAGCAAATTATGAAAAGGTAAGAGTGTGTCTAATCCATGGACTCACATTAGTCATAAAGAACTCATATACTTATTGCAAAAGTTTATTAGCCCTCGAAGCAAAGTACTACTACGCATGCCCCTAGGGGGATAGATTGGTAGGAAAATACCATCGCTCCTCCCCGACCGCCACTCATAAGGAAGACAATCAAAAATAAATCATGCTCCAACATCATAGCATAACGAGAGACTATACGTGCATGCTTCGGGAATCACAAACTTTAACACCAATATTCCTACTAGAGCATAATTACTCATCAAGATAGCTCACATATCACATCATCATATCTCAAAACTATTACTAAGAATCAAGTTTGTTTTGTCCAATAATCTTCATGAAATTTTTCTTTACTTTATCCTTCTTGGATATCTATCACTTTGGCAGTAATTTTTTTATGTTGCTTTTCATAAGATCAAATAAATACAGGTGAAGATCATGAGCATAATATTTCTTTCTCTCAAAAAAACTTAAGTGAAGAAAGAGAGAATTTCTTCAAAATTTTACTAACTCAAATAAATCTAAGTGAAGCAAGAGAGCATTTCTTCATAAATACTAAGCACACTGTGCTCAAAAAGATATAAGTGAAGCACTAGAGCAAGTCCTAGCTCATAAAAGATTTAAGTGAAGCATAGAGAGCAATTCTAACAAGTTATGAAATAATTTTGGCTCTCTCAAATAGGTGTTTATAGAAAGGATTGATGACTTAAAACACAAAATAGAACAAGCAAAGACACATATCATACAAGACGCTCCAAGCAAAACACATATCATGTGACGAATAAAAATATAGTCTCGAGTAAAATAATGATAGTTATTGGAAGAAAGCAGGGATGCCACTCGGGGGCATCCCCAAGCTTAGTTGGTTGCTCATTTTTGGATAGTAGCTTGGGATTCCGGGGCATCTCCAAGCTTAGGCTCTTCCATCCTTCCTTCATCCATCGTAAGATAACCAAAAACTTGAAAACTTTAATCACACAAAACTCAACAAAACCTTCATGAGATCCGTTAGTATAAGAATAATAAACCCCTACTATAAGTGTTGTATCAAACCAATTCATATTTTTTCATTATATCTACTGTATTCCAACTTTTTATGGTAAAAACTCATCAAAGAAAACCATAGAGCCATCAAAATAAGCAAACAACACAAAGAAAACAGAATCTGTCAAAACAGAACAGTCTGTAGCAATCCGACTATTTCGAACACTTCTATAACTCCAAAAATTCTGAAAAATTAGGAAGGCCTGAGAAATTTGTATATTGATCTACTGCAAGTGGAATGGGTATTTTATCGCTCTCTGGTAAAAAATGAAAACTAATTTCGTGAGCGTAAAAGTTTTTGTTTTTTCAGCAAGATCAAACAGCTATTACCCAAGAAGATCCTAAAGGCTTTACTTGGCAGAAACACTATTTAAAACACAAAAAACACAAATCATAACAGTAGCATAATTGTGCTAACACTCAAGAACATAAAGCAAAAAGCAAAAATAAAATTTATTCATTGGGTTGCCTCCCAACAAGCACTATAGTTTCACGCCCTTAGCTAGGCATAAAATCTTATTGATGCCCACATGGAAGATAATAATTGAAACACAAAGAGAGCATCATGAAACATATGACAAACACATTTAAGTTTAACATACTTCCTATGCATAGGAATTTTATAAGCAAACAAATCATCAAGACAAGAAACATCTAACATATGCAAAGAAGACGAATAAAATATTGACGATCTCAACATAACGAGAGGTAATTTTGTAACATGAAAATTTCTATAGCCATATTTTCCCCTCTCATAATAATTATATGTAGGATCATAATCAAATTCAACAATATAAATATCACATAAAATATTCTCTTCATGATCCACATGCAAGCAAAGTTGACACTCTTCCAAAATAGTGGGATTATCATCAAATAAAGTCATGGCCACTCCAAGCCCACTTTTAACAAAAATTTCATAAGATTCAACACTCTCCAAATATGTGGGATTATTTTTAGCTAAAGTTGACACTCTTCCGAACCCACTTTCAATATTATTGCAAAGGTATTCATCATGAGGCTTAAATAATTTTTCAAGATCATAAGAAGAATCACCCCAATCATGATCATTGCAAAAAGTAGTAGACATAGAAAAATTAGCATCCCAAGCTTGGGGTTTTGCATATTATTAGCACAATTGACATCAATAATTTATAGTAAAATCATTGCAATCGTGCTTTTCATTCAAGGAGCTATCATGAATCACTTCATAAATTTCTTCATCACAATTTTCAGATTAACGAGTCTCAAGCAAAACTTCATAAAGATAATCTAGTGCACTCAACTCACTAGCAATTGGTTCAACATGATTGGATCTTTTAAAAAGATTAGAAAGTGGATGGGGATCCATATCAATAGATTTTTAGCAAGCGAAGATGCAAGCATATAGAAGGCACATGGCAACACAAGCAAACAAAAGATCTGACGAGAAAAAGGCAAAGGAAAAAGGGGGCGAATAAAACGGCAAATTTTTGTGAAGTGGGGGAGAGGAAAACAAGTGACAAATGGAAAATAATGTAAATTGTGAGGAGATGAGATTTATGATTAGGAACTAGGTATATGTTGAAGATCCTCCCCGGCAACGGCGCCAAAAATTCCTTTTGATTTCTCTTTGACTATAGCGCCAGAAAAGCTCCTATCTACTAGAACTACGTCGGTATTTCCCCAAACAGGAAGATGCAGCACAACGATAGTAGGTATTTCCCTCAGTGAAGAAACCAAGGTTATTGAACCAGTAGGAGAACCAAGCAACACAACATAAACAGCACATGCACACAAATAACAACACCTCGCAAGCCGACGTGTTAAAGGAGTTGTCAATCCCTTACGGGTAACAATGCCAGAAAATTGTAGTAGATTGGAATAATAGATCTCAAATAAAATAAAGTGCAGCAAGGTATTTTTGTATTTTTGGTTTAATAGATCTGAATAAAAAATACAAAGGAAAAGTAGATCGCAACCAAATATATGAGGAAGAAGACCCGGGGGGCGTATGTTTCACTAGTGGCTTCTCTCGAGAAAAGATAGCAAACGGTGGGTAAACAAATTACTGTTGGGCAATTGATAGAACCTCAAATAATTATGACGATATCCAGGCAATGATCATTACATAGGCATCACGTCAAAGATTAGTAGACCGACTCCTGCCTGCATCTACTACTATTACTCCACACATCGACCGCTATCCAGCATGCATCTAGTGTATTAAGTTCATGGAAAAACAGAGTAATGCAATAAGAACGATGACATGTTGTAGACAAGATCCATTTATCTATTGCGTAGATATAGATCACATCTTTTTATCTTTAGTAGCAATGATACATACGTGTCGGTTCCCTTTCTGTCACTGGGATCAAGCACCATAAGATCGAACCCACTACCGGGCACCTCTTCCCATTGTAAGATTAATAGATCAAGTTGGCCAAAGAAAACCCAAATATCGGATAAGAAATACAAGGCTATAAGAGATCATGCATATAAGAGATCAAAGAAACTCAAATAACTTTCATGGATATAAAAAGATATGACTGATCATAAACTCAAAGTTCATCAGATCCCAACAAACACACCGCAAAAAGAGTTACATCATATGGATCTCCAAGAGACCATTGTATTGAGAATCAAGAGAGAGAGATGAAGCCATCTAGCTACTAACTACGGACCCGAAGGTCTACAAAGAACTACTCACGCATCATCGGAGAGGCACCAATGGAGGTGGTGAACCCCATCTGAGATGGTGTCTAGATTGGATCTAGTGGTTCTAGACTCTGCGGCGGTTGGATGAATATTTCCTCGACTCCCCTAGGGTTTTGGGAATATTTGGGTATTTATAGAGCAAAGAGGCGGTCCGGGGAGCACCCGAGGTGGGCACAACCCACCAGGGCGCGCCTGGGCCTCCTGGCACGGCCTGGTGGGTTGTCCCTTCCTTGGGACTCCCCCCAGGTGCAACCAGGGCCCAACATGTTCCTTCTGGTCCATCAAAAATCTCCGTAAAGTTTCGTGGCATTTGGACTCCGTCTGATATTGATTTTCTACGATGTAAAAATCACGGAAAAAACAGGAACTGGCACTTGGCACTATGTCAATAGGTTAGTACCAAAAAATGATATAAGATGACTACAAAATGATTATAAAACATCCAAGATTGATAATATAACAGCTTGGAACTATCAAAAATTATAGATACGTTGGAGGCGTATCATGCGCGCACACACACACACATCTTCCCTCTCTTCGATTCTATGGATACCTCAAGCCGATGATACGTCCGCTCTCTTCTCGTGGATCACCCCCTCTATATATATGATATATCCAGGACTCTATTTCACACACATTGCATATGTTACATTTTTTGATTGAAATATCATCCATATATATTACTTGTCTATTTCTCAACCCCCTCCCAAAAAAAACTCATGAACCGACACACTATATCTCTCTATGTTTGTATCTCTCTCACACAACCCCACGTAGGTGGTGTACATACACGAAGAGAATAGGTGCACGTACTCATGCTTCGTGCCCAGCCACACCCGCGCGGGTACACAGCGGAGCTCATTTCTGTATGAAATGGCAGCCCACGTGCTAATTTGAACATGTGTAGCGGTTGTTTACCTACGGAGGTCGTGTACCACATGTGCACGAAACAAAGTTCGACTTGATGCTTTGGTGAGTTATTTTTAAATAAAGTTATATTGCTCAATGGCACGTACACGGAATATAAAATGATTTTTATGGAGAAAAAGGTAGTCTACTCCACTATATACAATGGAGTCTGCCTGCCTGGGTTTGTCTCTCTTCAAAGTATCTCACACAAGGCGGCAGTGTCCTCTCTCTCTCACCGTTGGTCACTGATCCGGCCGCATCCCATCCGCCGGTGGAAAGGGAGGATGTGCATCGTTTCTCCGTTCGACGACACCGAGGCAGCACGTCCCGATCTACGGTACCCGCTGTTCTCTCTGACCAAGATTCGGCGCGGTAGGGCCTACGCCACCTGCTCGCTGCCGCAGTATGGGCAGATCCCACCCGCCGCTGCTCACCTAGTTACATCTCGACGACCCCCAGGTAACCCCTCCGTCCTTGCTCCACTGCCCGTCTTCCCACGTCACTGCATGTGGATCTTCCATAGTTCTTTACCCAAAACGTAGCTCGTCTAGCGTATTTTCCATATTGCAATCTCGTCCTCACACCGTTTTAGACAAACACAACCGTGTTGTTTTCTTCCCTTAGGACATGGAATATGCTTCTTTTTTGTCGCCGTATGTGTCATCAACTGTTATTGGCCAGTAATTGTTTCCTTTCTACCTCTTTTTCACAAACAGGGCTATCCATTTCACCTCGTTGCTATTGCGACCTTTTGGTGAACTGCACAAATCACTTTTTTCTTAAGAGTATTTTGTGCAGTTGCACTAAAATGTCACATGGGCAACGTCTCTACATTTCAGTGCGAATGCACAAAGGGAGATTGGTTTTGCTCTATCCTCCTCATCCAACTCCGAGCCTAATCTTCTCCAACTATTTGCTTAATCTTCTCCAACTAGTTAGTCTTAAGAGAGACTGCAAAGGTGACCGGCTTCTATTTGTGTGTTTATTGTTTCATCGGCAATCCTCTATTATTGTAATCACACTTAATATCTTTGGAACAGGGATGCTCAGCTCTATTTTAGTGGAACTACACAAAATGATTGGAATGTTGCATGCTCCGGACAGCTACTTTTTTCCCAACATGCCTTGTTGATTTAGACAGAGCTGGGGGGACATTGCTGCCAATGAAAGCATCAATTTTAATTTAACACCTTCTCTCAACTTTGTCTTCAGTTGTGATGTAAATATTAGCTCTGATCTGCTAATCATTGAGATGCATTAGCAAGGAAGTTAGTTTTTTATTGTTTCCGAAAGAGCATGGACGACAAGACACACGAAACAAAAGTTGAAAGCTCAGAGCATTGTACAATTTCATGTTGCTGGAAAATTATTTGCATAGTACGTCAATTATGTAAACAAATGTTCGAAGCTTGATAGCATTGCCAAAAGCCTCTTCAGCATCCGGGTCCATGTGCCATGCACAAAATTATACTTCCTCCATTCCTAAATATTTTAGAGTGTAGAAACTTCAAATGGACATATTTTAGAGTGTAGATTCACTCATTTTGCTTTGTATGTAGTCACTCATTGAAATCTCTAGAAATACAAATACTCCAGAGCATATTTAAGAACGAAGGGAGTAGTGCACAACCGCATGGGAGACTCAGCCCGGTCGTTGCGCCGCACTAATAGTGAGCAATGAGCAGTCAAATCATAAGCCCCACCTTTCCCACTGTAAGTTGCTCGGAAGAAGCAACCATCAATATGCTCTTCTTTGAATCCGCTCATACTACTCCATCTGTCACTATTTATAGAGCGTGCTTAAAAAAACAATCTCTGGGACCAAGGCGACTAGCGATCGACCTGAAAAATAGCATTGGTAGTTATAGCAGGGCGTCTATTACTAGAGGAAATAATGTGTATACACATGCATGCAGTGCTTCCACCCCAGGTACACACATGCATGCACTTACTCCACTCTGTAGTACATCAAGAGAAAATTGTGGACTTGATTACGGTTGCCACGCCCTAATTAATTGAGCATTAAACCAAACACGTCTAAAGTCTCTCTGGTGGTGGAAATGCATGGAGAGAAATGCATCAGAATGAAGTGCGCCCTGTAAACTGTGATGGAGGGAGGAGTAGTATGAAGGTGCAAAACCAAGTACGCGTATGGCCAGTCGGTCAACACACTTCCTCTTGGCATATCAGTGACATGTGGGCCGGAGTGTGAGCAAACCGATCTCAATTGACGGCAAAATGGCCAACCCGCCGTTCCTTGAGAGAGACGAGAAGCGAGAACACACAGACGGGCATGCACGGAGGCCAAGATATATTCAAGCATGGTTGATCGATATCATCATTACATGTTCGATGTTTTGTAATACTACTATTGGGCTGCCGTTTTCTGCCCTTCTTCCGAATAAATGTGTACTTTATGAGAGATTAAAATAAAATAAGAGTACAGATGCTCCACCATGCGGTTCTAGTAGTAGTACTACTCGTACTACTAAACCTTGCGCTTGGCTCTTCGCCTCTTCATGAAGTCGAACAATGAAGGTACTCCGCATGTTGGGTACTACAGTGTATGCCTCTGGTAACCTGACACCGAATGAACTGCTGCATGTCCATCGTCTAGGCGAGGGTAGGTTGCATTAGTCAAAAGGCGTAAGCGAGATTCACCTTGTCCTGCAAGCTTCTCCTCGTTCTGCGAGTTGATGGGACACACCAAAAAGTAGTGCTAGTCCATACTCCCTCCTTTCCGGTTAATATGGATTAATCTTTTTTGTGGGTAAATGAAAGAGCTTTATTCATATATAAGCATTCTTAGGACGATCATCCAAGAGACTGGTCACTAGGAAGCGAGGTACCCCGCAAAAAAAGAAGAAGGAAGCGAGGTGTTTCATCAAGCCAGCTCTCGGCCACATTCAAAGTGCAGCAAGTACGGTTCACACAAAGATGCGCCGCAAGGTTTGCTGACCTGTTTACACACTAAATAACAAAAAAAAGAAAATATTACCCAGTGCTCCTATTTGTAACAGGATATGAGCCAGAATTAAGCGAGAATTGTGGCGAGTGTTCCATGCAATCAACTTCCATTATCACATGTGAGAACCCTCAAAGAGAACCAAATGTGTTGAAGATTGCTTTATCACATTTTAAAATAAAATAAGAGTGCAGACGCTCCTCCATCCGGTTCCTAGTAGTAGTACATACCTCTATAGTAGTAGTACTAGTACTAGTAAACTTTGTGCTTGGCTGTTCGCCTCTTTGGGAAGTCGAACAATAATACTACTAGTATAGTGTATGGTTCTGGCTACCTGACACCGAATTAACTATTGCACGTCCACCGCCTGAGCGAGGGAGAGCTTGCATTATTCAAAAGTTTCTCCTTCTCCTGTGAGCCACCGCACGCAAGCTTCTCCCGTCCTGCAAGCTTCTCCTCGTTCGGCAAGTTGACAAGGCACAACAAAGTAATGCTAGTCCATACTGCCTCCTTTTCGGTTAATATGGCTTAATTTCAAACAAGATAAATACATTGTTTGTCACTGTATATTTTTAAAAATACATTCAGTGGACTTCATAATATGCTCATTGCGCTCAATATATACATTTTTTGGTGTTTATACGGTCACTAGCTCACCCTGGCTGAGTATGTGTGTGCATACACGTGTAGGTTGAGCACTTGAGCGTGACCGTGTGTGCATACACGTCATGTGCTCGGACATGCATGCATTACAGCGTCGCGTGTGTTTTTGCGACCATGTGTATGTGTGACTATTGCATGCATGCACGAGGTTGTAGTCCCTCACATTCACATGTTCATAAGTCAATGCTTTGTCAAAATGTTGCATGCAAGGTTTAATGATTCATTGTTCACGCATGCATTCCTGATATTAATACATTGGTAAAGACAATTTCTTGAGGACCAATAAGCCAGGACGGAGGGAGTACCAGTAGTGAACCGAAAGGAGGGAGCAGGTACTAGTAGTACTACGTAACAAGGTGCAGTAACAAAATTCCACTATGGGCATCCTGTCTACGTGTCATGCAAGAAAATAGAGATAAGTACAAGTGAGACTCAGGAACGGTCATACACGTAGGTGGAGTACGTGTAGGGGCCACTAAGGAGGAGTCAAATCACACAGTAAGTTAGTCGGAAGTAGCAACCATCATTTCACTCTCCAATGACACTTACGCAATATAAAATGGTTGATATGGAGAGAAAAAGAAAATTACTATATATACACTAGCAGGAGCCTAAGCTACAAGCCTGCTTGCTTGGGTTGATCTCTTCACAAGCATAGAACGACGGTGGCCACACCGTTGGTCACAGATCCGGCCTGATCCCGCCGCTGGGAGAAGGTAACGATGTTCTTCGTAGACGCGGTCGACATCGACGAGGGAGAAAACCCACAGTCTGTGCGTCCCAATCAGGGGTCCCCATGGTATGGGTTGATGCCGCATCCCAACCACCCTTCTAGATACAGCCCGACGTCCCAGGTACATCTTCCTTTTGGAGCCGGCTTGCTCCACTGCCGCAGCTCCCCACGTAGCTCCATCTCCATGTCGATCTATCTCTACTTCCACCAGCTTCTATTTGTGATGAGTTTATGTCTCATGAACTAGTGCCAGTACTATTATTCTAATCACACTTCTTCAATATCTTTGCCATCAGGGATGCTCAGCTCGATTTTAGTGGAACTGCAAAAAAGCATCGTATGATCCAAGGGTGCCAGTCATCTTTCGTTCGACAGGTTCTACCTAGCCAGGGAATTAAATCATGTTTAGGGTTTAGGGTTTAAGTCGTAGTGACCCCATCAGTAGTTTTCCTTTTGTACACGCTCTCACAACTTTTGTCTTTAGTTGTGAAGTAAATATTGGCTATGATCTGTGAATCATTGAGATGCATCAGCATGCATGTTTAGTTTTCCTTTGTATTTGATGGAATGTTGTAACGGGGCAACCTTGGAGTAGGAATGAGAATGGAGTGGAAAGTTTCCGTTTTTTCGGAGAAAAAATGGAAACGGAGAGATATCAATGTTTCGTTTTGTTGGATCACGCCATCGAGCAAAACCAATGTTTAAATCACGCCTATGGCGTTCGTGTCTCACCCTCCTCCACGGCTCCACCCCACACGGTCGCTCGGCATGCCACTCACCGCAAACCGAGTATACGATAACTTTCCCGCCTGCTTGTCGATGGATCGCGCCATGGAGTACTAGCACTACTGTAAGAGATTGACGAGTTGGGGGAGGATAGCTAGTTGTAGCACGGACTCCCAAGAACTTTTTACATGCATGTTGTAGTTGGCTATTGCGACCTTTGAACGCGGAGCAGTCGCTGATATGTCTCCAATGTATCTATAATTTTTTTTATTGTTCCATGCTGTTATATTATCAATCTTGGATGTTTTATAATCATTTTATAGTCATTTTATATCATTTTTTGGTACTAACCTACTGACATAGTGGCAAGTGCCAGTTGCTGTTTTTTTCATGTTTTTTACATTGCAAAAAAAACAAAATAAATGGAGTCCAAATGCCACGAAACTTTACGGAGAATTTGTATGGGCCAGAAGGAACACAACGGGCCCTGGCTGTGCCTGGGGGGTGCCCCGAGGGGAGCACAACCCACCACGGCGCGCCAGGACCCAGGCACGCCCTAGTGGGTTGTGCCCACCTTGGGTGCCCCCCAGACCGTCTCTTTGCTCTATAAATACCCCAATATTTCCAGAACCTTAGGGGAGTCGACGAAATATTCATCCAGCCGCCGCAGAGTCCAGAACCACCAGATCCAATCTAGACACCATCTCGGATGGGGTTCACCACCTCCATTGGCGCCTCTCCGATGATGCGTGAGTAGTTCTTTGTAGACCTTTGGGTCCGTAGTTAGTAGCTAGATGGCTTCATCTCTCTCTCTATAGATTCTCAATACAATGTTCTCTTGGAGATCCATATGATGTAACTCTTTTTGCGGTGTGTTTGTTGGGATCTGATGAACTTTGAGTTTATGATCAGTCATATCTTTTTATATCCATGAAAGTTATTTGAGTTTCTTTGATCTCTTATATGCATGATCTCTTATAGCCTTGTATTTCTTATCCGATATTTGGGTTTTCTTTGGCCAACTTGATCTATTAATCTTACAATGGGAAGAGGTGCCCGGTAGTGGGTTCGATCTTACGGTGCTTGATCCCAGTGACAGAAAGGGAACCGACACGTATGTATCATTGCTACTAAAGATAAAAAGATGTGATCTATATCTACGCAATAGATAAATGGATCTTGTCTACAACATGTCATCGTTCTTATTGCATTACTCTGTTTTTCCATGAACTTAATACACTAGATGCATGCACTTGTTAGGGATGGGTTCATACTAAGTACCACTAAAAAATAGCCAATAATCTGTCCTAGGTTTTTTTAACTAGGGTTCATACTAATTGTAATTAACTAACTAGCACTAAAAATAGCCTAGGGTTCATACTAACTAGCACTAAATAGCTAGGGTTCATACTAACAGAGAGAGAGAGTAGAGCAGAAAGCAAAGAAGAGGGGAGGGGAGAGTGCTTACAGACGGCGGAGAGAGAGATGGGGTCGGGGGAGACGGCGGCACCGAGGCGCGGCGAGGAGGAGTCGGGGAAGACGGCGGCAAGGCGGGGTCGGGGGAGACGGCGGCGAGGCAGGGTCGAGGGAGACGGCGGCGAGGCGGGGTCGAGGGAGACGGTGGCGGAGAGATAGGGTAGGGGCTCCAGCAAGGTCGAGGTCGAGGGGGAGGAGCACGGCGCACAGCGACATCGAGGGCAGACTCCGACGAAGAGCGAGGGAAGGAGCTCCGACGAGGGTGAGGGCAGGGGCTACGGCAGAGGCGACGAGGGGAGAAGAGAGAGTGGGGAATTGGGGGAGAAAGCAGAGGAGGGAAGCCCGCGTGAGGGTTATGTCAAAATAGCTTTAGCAGTAGCATGGGAATAGAAAACGCGCTGCTGCTAAAATCCATAGCAGTAGCGCGCTCCTCACAAACTCGCTACTGCTAAGCTGGGCCCGTCCTCTGGACAAGTTCAAACTTAGCAGTAGCGCCCTACCCTAAAAGCGTGCTACTACTAATTTGATAGGAATAGCGCGGTTTGTCGAAGGGCGCTACCACTATACCTAGCATGTCGGCAATGGTGTGGGAATTATAGTAGTAACGTGTTTTATTCCTGTCGCGCTACTGCTAAGTGGATAGCAGTAGAGCCCTTTCTGACCACGCGCTACTGCTAAGTAGCAGTAGCGCCTCATTTTAACACGCGTTACTGGTAAGATTCTGTGTATAAGGTTTTTCCTAGTAGTGACCCCCTTTATAAGTAGATGGAAGCACATGGTGTTGTTGCGCCCACTCTCCCCTGGAACTGTTTATGCTTTTTATTAATCTAATGCCGCTAGTAAAATTAAGCAATGCCACTCTCAGAATTAACTACTGAATCTTAGTTCAAAACTGCAACACTTGTTAGGGATTGGCGGGATTTCCATTTTTGTGGTCGCATGTTTCATCCTCCTTTATTGGCTAGTAATTGATTCCTTTTTCGCCTCTGTTAAAACAGAGATATCTATTCAACTTGTCGCTATAGCGAACTTAAATGTCACACCGGCAACTTTGCTTGATTTCAGTGCAACTGCACAAAACGAGATTGGATTTCCTATTCATGTTGGCAGATTTGTATTTTATCTTGTTTGTCTCATGAAAGGTCAGTACATGCCTTCATCCACATGATTGTTCAGTGTTCTTTGAGATGTTGTGCTACTTGTATTGGTACTGTTTTAAATAAATGTTGAATTGAAGCTATTGAATTGCTCTCTTTTCCCATTAAGTAGTGAACAAAAATGGGACCAACCCAGACATGATGCTTGTTGCTTTGTTACAACAAACTCTGCATTACCCCGTTTATAAGTAGATGGAAGCACATGGTGTTGTTGCACCCACTCTCCCCTGGAACTGTTTATGCTTTTTGTTAATCTAATGCCTGTTGGAAATATGCCCTAGAGGCAATAATAAAATGGTTATTATTATATTTCTTTGTTCATGATAATTGTCTATTGTTCATGCTATAATTGTGTTATCCGGAAATTTTAATACATGTGTGAATACATAGACCACAACACGTCCCTAGTGAGCCTCTAGTTGACTAGCTCGTTGATCAAAAGATAGTCATGGTTTCCTGACTATGGACATTGGATGTCATTGATAACGGGATCACATCATTAGGAGAATGATGTGATGGACAAGACCCAATCCTAAGCATAGCTCAAAGATCGTGTAGTTCGTTTGCTGTAGCTTTTCCGAATGTCAAGCATCATTTCCTTAGACCATGAGATTGTGCAACTCCCGGATACCGTAGGAGTGCTTTGGCTGTGCCAAACGTCACAATGTAACTGGGTGACTATAAAGGTACATTACAGGTATCTCCGAAAGTGTCTGTTGGGTTGGCACAAATCGAGACTGGGATTTGTCACTCCGTATGACGGAGAGGTATCTCTGGGCCCACTCGGTAATGCATCATCATAATGAGCTCAATGTGACCAAGTGGTTGATCATGGGATCATGCATTATGGTACGAGTAAAGTGACTTGCCGGTAACGAGATTGAACGAGGTATTGGGATACCGACGATCGAGTCTTGGGCAAGTAATGTACCGATTGACAAAGGGAATTGTATACGGATTGATTGAATCCTCGACATCGTGGTTCATCCGATGAGATCATCGAGGAGCATGTGGGAGCCAACATGGGTATCCAGATCCCGCTGTTGGTTATTGACCAGAGAGTCGTCTCGGTCATGTCTGCGTGTCTCCCGAACCCATAGGGTCTACACACTTAAGGTTCGGTGACGCTAGGGTTGTTGAGATATTAGTATACGGTAACCCGAAAGTTGTTCGGAGTCCCGGATGAGATCCCGGACGTCAAGAGGAGTTCCGGAATGGTCCGGAGGTGAAGATTTATATATAGGAAGTCAAGTTTCGGCCATCGGGAAAGTTTCGGGGGTAATCGGTATTGTACCGGGACCACCGGAAGGGTCCCGGGGGTCCACCGGGTGGGGCCACCTATCTCGGAGGGCCCCATGGGCTGAAGTGGGAGGGGAACCAGCCCCTAGTGGGCTGGTGCACCTCCCTTGGGCCTCCCCCTGCGCCTAGGGTTGGAAACCCTAGGGGTGGGGGCGCCCCACTTGGCTTCGGGGGCAAGCCACCCCCTTGGCCGCCGCCCCCCCTTGGAGATTGGATCTCCTAGGGCCGGCGCCCCCCTTAGGGACCCTATATATAGTGGGGGGGAGGGAGGGCAGCCGCACCCTAGCCCCTGGCCTCTCCCTCTCCCTCCCGTGACACCTCCTTCTCGTAGTGCTCGGCGAAGCCCTGCCGAGATCACCGTTGCTTCCACCACCACGCCGTCGTGCTGCTGGATCTTCATCAACCTCTCCTTCCCTCGTGCTGGATCAAGTTGGAGGAGACGTCTTCCCAACCATACGTGTGTTGAACGCGGAGGTGCCGTTCATTTGGCGCTAGGTCATCGGTGATTTGGATCACGACGAGTACGACTCCATCAACCCCGTTCTCTTGAACGCTTCCGCGCGCGATCTACAAGGGTATGTAGATGCACTCCCCTCTCCCTCGTTGCTAGATGACTCCATAGATTGATCTTGGTGATGCGTAGAAAATTTTAAAATTCTGCTACGTTCCCCAACAGTGGCATCATGAGCTAGGTCTATGTGTAGTTTCTATGCACGAGTAGAACACAAAGCAGTTGTGGGCGTGGATATTGTCAATTTTCTTGCCGTTACTAGCCTTATCTTGATTCAGCGGCATCGTGGGATGAAGCGGCCCGGACCAACCTTACACGTACGCTTACGTGAGACTGGTTCCACCGATTGACATGCACTAGTTGCATAAGGTGGCTGGCGGGTGTCTGTCTCTCCCACTTTAGTCGAATCGGATTCGATGAAAAGGGTCCTTATGAAGGGTAAATAGAAATTGGCATATCACGTTGTGGTTTTGGCGTAGGTAAGAAACGTTCTTGCTAGAAACCTATAGCAGCCACGTAAAAACTTGCAACAACAATTAGAGGACGTCTAACTTGTTTTTGCAGCATGTGCCGTGTGATGTGATATGGCCAAAAGGATGTGATGAATGATATATGTGATGTATGAGATTGATCATGTTCTTGTAATAGGAATCACGACTTGCATGTCGATGAGTATGACAATTGGCGGAGCCATAGGAGTTGTCTTTATTTATTTATGACCTGCGTGTCAACATAAACGTCATGTAATTACTTTACTTTATTGCTAAAGCGTTAGCCATAGTAGTAGAAGTAATAGATGACGAGACAACTTCAAGAAGACACGATGATGGAGATCATGATGATGGAGATCATGGTGTCATGCCGGTGACAACGATGATCATGAAGCCCTGAAGATGGAGATCAAAAGGAGCAAATGATATTGGCCATATCATGTCACTATTTGATTGCATGTGATGTTTATCATGTTTTACATCTTATTTGCTTAGAACGACGGTAGCTTAAATAAGATGATCCCTCGTAATAATTTCAAGAAAGTGTTCCCCCTAACTGTGCACCGTTGCGAAGGTTCATTGTTTCGAAGCACCACGTGATGATCAGGTGTGATAGATTCTAACATTCGAATACAACGGGTGTAAGCCAGATTTAAACATGCAATACACTTAGGTTGACTTGACGAGCCTAGCGTGTAGAGACATGGCCTCGGAACACAGAAGACCGAAAGGTCGAGCATGAGTCGTATAGAAGATACGATCAACATGAAGATGTTCACCGATGTTGACTAGTCCGTCTCACGTGATGATAGGACACGGCCTAGTTGACTCGGATCATGTTTCACTTAGATGACTAGAGGGATGTCTATCTGAGTGGGAGTTCATTGAGTAATTTGATTAGATGAACTTAATTATTATGAACTTAGTCTAAATTCTTTACACTATGTCTTGTAGATCAAATGGCCCACGCTAATGTTTCCCTCAACTTCAACGCGTTCCTAGAGAAAACCAAGCTGAAAGATGATGGCAGCAACTATACGGACTGGGTCCAGAACCTGAGGATCATCCTCATAGCTGCCAAGAAAGATTATGTCCTAGAAGCACCGCTAGGTGATGCAGCCATCCTAGAGAACCAAAACGTTATGAACGCTTGGCAGTCACGTGCTGATGATTACTCCCTCGTTCAGTGCGGCATGCTTTATAGCTTAGAACCGGGGCTCCGAAAGCGTTTTGAGAGACACGAAGCATATGAGATGTTCGAAGAGCTGAAAATGGTTTTCCAAGCTCATGCCCGGGTCGAGAGATATGAAGTCTCCGACAAGTTCTTCAGCTGTAAGATGGAGGAAAATAGTTCTGTCAGTGAGCACATACTCAAAATGTCTGGGTTGCATAACTGCTTGACTCAGCTGGGAGTTAATCTCCCGGATGACGCAATCATTGACAGAATCCTTCAGTCACTTCCACCAAGCTACAAGAGCTTTGTGATGAGCTTCAATATGCAGGGGATGGAAAAGACCATTCCTGAGGTATATTCAATGCTGAAATCAGCAGAGGTGGAAATCAAAAAGGAACATCAAGTGTTGATGGTGAATAAAACCACTAAGTTCAAGAAAGGCAAGGGTAAGAAGAACTTCAAGAAGGATGGCAAGGGAGTTGCCGCGCCCGGTAAGCAAGCTGCCGGGAAGAAGCCAAAGAATGAACCCAAGCCCAAGACTGGGTGTTTTTTTTGCAAGGGAAGTGGTCACTGGAAGCGGAACTGCCCCAAATACTTAGCGGACAAGAAGGCCGGCAACACTAAAGGTATATGTGATATACATGTAATTGATGTGTACCTTACCAGTACTCGTAATAGCTCCTGGGTATTTGATACCGGTGCGGTTGCTCACATTTGTAACTCAAAGCAGGAGCTGCGGAATAAGCGGAGACTGGCGAAGGACGAGGTGATGATGCACGTCGGGAATGGTTCCAAGGTCGATGTGATCGCCGTCGGCACGCTACCTCTACATTTACCTACGGGATTAGTGTTAAACCTCAATAATTGTTATTTAGTGCTAGCTTTGAGCATGAACATTGTATCAGGATCTCGTTTAATTCGAGATGGCTACTTATTTAAATCCGAGAATAATGGTTGTTCTATTTATATGAGAGATATGTTTTATGGTCATGCTCCGCTGGTGAATGGTTTATTCTTAATGAATCTCGAGCGTAATGTTACATATATTCATAGTGTGAATACCAAAAAATGTAAGGTTGATAATGATAGTCCCACATACTTGTGGCACTGCCGCCTTGGTCACATAGGTGTCAAACGCATGAAGAATCTCCATGCAGATGGACTTTTGGAGTCTCTTGATTACGAATCATTTGACACGTGCGAACCATGCCTCATGGGTAAAATGACCAAGACTCCGTTCTCAGGAACGATGGAGCGAGCAACCAACTTATTGGAAATCATACATACTAATGTGTGTGGTCCAATGAGTGTTGAGGCTCGCGGTGGCTATCGTTATATTCTCACCCTCACTGATGACTTGAGTAGATATGGGTATGTCTACTTAATGAAACACAAGTCTGAGACCTTTGAAAAGTTCAAGGAATTTCAGAGTGAGGTTGAGAATCAACATGACAAGAAAATCAAGTTCTTGCAATCAGATCGTGGGGGAGAATACTTGAGTCACGAATTTGGCACACACTTAAGAAAATCTGGAATAGTTTCACAACTCACGCCGCCTGGAACACCTCAGCGTAATGGTGTGTCCGAATGTCGTAATCGCACTCTATTGGATATGGTGCGATCTATGATGTCTCTTACCGATCTACCACTGTCATTTTGGGGCTATGCTTTAGAGACTGCCGCATTCACTTTAAATAGGGCTCCATCGAAATCAGTTGAGACGACACCGTATGAATTATGGTTTGGGAAGAAACCTAAGCTATCGTTTCTAAAAGTTTGGGGATGTGATGCTTATGTCAAGAAACTTCAACCTGAAAAGCTCGAACCCAAATCAGAAAAATGCGTCTTCATAGGATACCCTAAAGAGACTATTGGGTATACCTTCTACCTCAGATCCGAAGGCAAGATCTTTGTTGCCAAGAATGGGTCCTTTCTAGAGAAAGAGTTTCTCTCGAAAGAAATAAGTGGGAGGAAAGTAGAACTTGATGAAGTATTACCTCTTGAATCGGTAAGTGGCGCAGCTCAAGAAAATGTTCCTGAGGTGCCTGCACCGACTAGAGAGGAAGTTAATGATGATGATCATGAAACTTCAGATCAAGTTGCTACTGAACTTCGTAGGTCCACAAGGACACGTTCCGCACCAGAGTGGTACGGCAACCCTGTCTTGGAAATCATGTTGTTAGAGAATGGTGAACCTTCGAACTATGAAGAAGCGATGGCGGGCCCGGATTCCGACAAATGGCTGGAAGCCATGAAATCCGAGATAGGATCCATGTATGAAAATGAAGTATGGACTTTGACTGACTTGCCCGATGATCAGCGAGCCATAGAAAATAAATGGATCTTTAAGAAGAATACAGACGCGGATGGTAATGTAACCATCTATAAAGCTCGGCTTGTCGCTAAGGGTTATCGACAAGTTCAAGGGGTTGACTACGATGAGACTTTTTCACCCGTAGCGAAGCTGAAGTCCGTCTGAATCATGTTAGCAATTGTCACATTCTATGATTATGAGATATGGCAAATGGACGTCAAAATGGCATTCCTTAATGGTTTCCTTAAGGAAGAATTGTATATGATGCAGCCGGAAGGTTTTGTCGATCCTAAGAATGCTGACAAGGTGTGCAAGCTCCAACGCTCGATTTATGGGCTGGTGCAAGCATCTCAGAGTTGGAACATTCGTTTTGATGAGATGATCAAAGTGTTTGGATTTACACAGACTTATGGAGAAGCCTGCATTTACAAGAAAGTGAGTGGGAGCTCTGTAGCATTTCTCATATTGTATGTGGATGACATACTGTTGATGGGAAATGATATAGAATTCTTGGAAAGCATAAAGGCCTACTTGAACAAGTGTTTTTCAATGAAGGATCTTGGAGAAGCTGCTTATATATTAGGCATCAAGATCTATAGAGATAGATCGAGACGCCTCATTGGTCTTTCATAGAGTATGTACCTTGACAAGATATTGAAGAAGTTCAAAATGGATCAGTCAAAGAAGGGGTTCTTGCCTGTATTGCAAGGTACGAGATTGAGCACGGCTCAATGCCCGACCACGGCAGAAGATAGAGAAAAGATGAGTGTCGTCCCCTATGCCTCGGCCATAGGGTCTATCATGTATGCTATGCTGTGTACCAGACCTGATGTAAACCTTGCCGTAAGTTTGGTAGGAAGGTACCAAAGTAATCCCGGCATGGAACACTGGACAGCGGTCAAGAATATCCTGAAGTACCTGAAGAGGACTAAGGATATGTTTCTCATTTATGGAGGTGACGAAGAGCTCGTCGTAAGGGTTACGTCGATGCTAGCTTCGACACAGATCTGGATGACTCTAAGTCACAAACCGGATACATGTATATTTTGAATGGTGGGGCAGTAAGCTGGTGCAGTTGCAAGCAAAGCGTTGTGGCGGGATCTACATGTGAAGCGGAGTACATGGCAGCCTCGGAGGCAACACAAGAGGCAATCTGGGTGAAGGAGTTCATTACCGACCTAGGAGTCATACCCAATGCGTCGGGCCCGATGGCTCTCTTCTGTGACAACACTGGAGCTATTGCCCTTGCCAAGGAGCCCAAGTTTCACAGGAAGACCAGGCATATCAAGCGTCGCTTCAACTCCATTCGTGAAAGTGTTCAAAATGGAGACATAGATATTTGTAAAGTACATACGGACCTGAATGTGGCAGATCCGTTGACTAAACCTCTCCCTAGAGCAAAACATGATCAACACCAGAACTGCATGGGTGTTCGATTCATCACAATGTAACTAGACTATTGACTCTAGTGCAAGTGGGAGACTGTTGGAAATATGCCCTAGAGGCAATAATAAAATGGTTATTATTATATTTCTTTGTTCATGATAATTGTCTATTGTGCATGCTATAATTGTGTTATCCGGAAATCATAATACATGTGTGAATACATAGACCACAACACGTCCCTAGTGAGCCTCTACTTGACTAGCTCGTTGATCAAAAGATAGTCATGGTTTCCTGACTATGGACATTGGATGTCATTGATAACGGGATCACATCATTAGGAGAATGATGTGATGGACAAGACCCAATCCTAAGCATAGCTCAAAGATCGTGTAGTTCGTTTGTTGTAGCTTTTCCGAATGTCAAGTATCATTTCCATAGACCATGAGATTGTGCAACTACCGGATACCGTAGGAGTGCTTTGGGTGTGCCAAACGTCACAACATAACTGGGTGACTATAAAGGTACACTACAGGTATCTCCGAAAGTGTCTTTTGGGTTGGCACGAATCGAGACTGGGATTTCTCACTCCGTATGACGGAGAGGTATCTCTGGGCCCACTCGGTAATGCATCATCATAATGAGCTCAATGTGACCAAGTGGTTGATCACGGGATCATGCATTACGGTACGAGTAAAGTGACTTGCCAGTAACGAGATTGAACGAGGTATTGGGATACCGACGACCGAGTCTCGAGCAAGTAACGTACCGATTGACAAAGGGAATTGCATACGGATTGATTGAATCCTCGACATCGTGGTTCATCCGATGAGATCATCGAGGAGCATGTGGGAGCCAACATGGGTATCTAGATCCCGCTGTTGGTTATTGATCGGAGAGTCGTCTCGGTCATGTCTGCGTGTCTCCCGAACCCGTAGGGTCTACACACTTAAGGTTCGGTGACGCTAGGGTTGCTGAGATATTAGTATACGGTAACCCGAAAGTTGTTCGGAGTCCCGGATGAGATCCCGGACGTCACGAGGAGTTCCGGAATGTTCCGAAGGTGAAGATTTATATATAGGAAGTCAAGTTTCGGCCATCGGGAAAGTTTCGGGGGTAATCGGTATTGTACCAGGACCACCGGAAGGGTCCCGGGGGTCCACCGGGTGGGGCCACCTATCTCGGAGGGCCCCATGGGATTAAGTGGGAGGGGAACCAGCCCCTAGTGGGCTGGTGCGCCCCCCTTGGGCCTCCCCCTGCGCCTAGGGTTGGAAACCCTAGGGGTGGGGGCGCCCCACTTGGCTTGGGGGGCAAGCCACCCCCTTGGCCGCCGCCCCCCCTTGGAGATTGGATCTCCTAGGGCCGGAGCCCCCCCCCTAGGGACCCTATATATAGTGGGGGAGGGAGGGCAGCCGCACCCTAGCCCCTGGCCTCTCCCTCTCCCTCCCGTGACACCTCTCCTTCTCGCAGTGCTCGGCGAAGCCCTGCCGAGATCACTGTTGCTTCCACCACCACGCCGTCGTGCTGCTGGATCTTCATCAACCTCTCCTTCCCCCTTGCTGGATCAAGTTGGAGGAGACGTCTTCCCAACCGTACGTGTGTTGAACACGGAGGTGCCTTCCGTTCGGCGCTAGGTCGTCGGTGATTTGGATCACGACGAGTACGACTGCATCAACCCCGTTCTCTTGAACGCTTCCGCGCGCGATCTACAAGGGTATGTAGATGCACTACCCTCTCCCTTGTTGCTAGATGACTCCATAGATTGATCTTGGTGATGCGTAGAAAATTTTAAAATTCTGCTACGTTCCCCAACAATGGCGCTGGTAAAATTAAGCAATGCCACTCTTAGAATTAACTACTGAATCTTAGTTCAAAACTGCAACACTTGTTAGGGATTGGCGGGATTAACATTTTTTTGGCCGCATGTTTCATCCTCCTTCAGGTCTTCCTCACGAGTTGTTACAAATCTTGGTCTTGAAAGGTCAGTACCAACTTTCCTCAGAATTAACTATTGAATCTTAGTTCAAAATTGCAACACTTGTTAGGGATCGGCGGGAGTACCATTTTTATCGGGGATCGGCCGGAGTACATGTTTAAGATATGTATTGTTCAGATAATGTCTCTGTTATTATATATCTGTTGTAGTGTTTTACAAATGGTACTATCCTGCTTTGTAGTTCTTTCTACATGTTTAACCAAGGTATTGTTAAGATAATGTCTCCGTTAAAATGAATCGGTCACATTGTTTTAGGAATGGTACTTTTCTGCTTTGTTGTTCTTTATACATGTTGAAACAAGGCATTGTTAAGATAATGTCTCGGTTAATATGAATGAATCACACTAATTGAGAATTGCTACTCTCCTACTTTATTTCCCATTAAGATGAGGTAGATCAGTAGATGTTTTTCTTCTGGGAGTACAAGTCATCAACCGTTATTTCTCAGCAATTGTTTCCCTTATACCTATTGTGGCTTACAGGGATATCAAAATTGAAGCTCGGTTTTATTCCGACTTTGATTTTAGTTGAACTGCACAAAAGGAGCCAATGTGCCTAAGGCAAACTGCTGCATTAGTGGGTCCAGTTGGTCTTACCAATTTGCAGAAAGAAGCAGGCACTGTTTGCGTTACATTACAGAAGGAATGATCGAGAAGATTTATAGAGTATTCGTAGATGCTGGTGACATGACTAGTCTGCAGAGAGCATAGGCAACTCTACAACACGTGGAGTGCACTGGGCAAAAAGCCAGGACAGGACTCCAAGCCTGTCAATGTCATTCTAAGCAACAATGATGGGACATCTAGGTATGGTAATCTGTTTACTGTACTTTTAGTTTGTTAGTCCACCGATTGGTGGGTTGACACTGGGGCCAATATTCATGTGTGTGCTGATGTGTCTTTGTTTTCTTGCAGCATATAAATACGAAATCCACAGGGATGCTCAGCTTGATTTTAGTGGAACTGCACAAAATGTTCAGATGGTTCGTGTCCTCCATAATACTTCATCATGCACAATACATTGAATGGTTCTCTAATCATTCGTTGTCACCTTGAGCCATTGGACTATCAGATGACAAACTGATGACAAACCCTGCCTGTTCCACAATCATAGGCATTACATGTTTTGAATGGGAAAAGCTTGTCAAATTTTAATCATTGATGTTAGCAAGAACACATTAGTTTAACATATTGGAATTGTAAAACCTTGTCAAATTTTGCTCATTGATGTTAGCCAGAAGACATCATTTGATATTTTTTAGTGGGATGCCCATTGCTGTGAGCAACGTCGATCATTTTTTCCTATTCATGTCTTCAGTTCAGAAGTAAATATTTACTCTGCTGAGATGCATAGTCACATGAATGTTGACTTATGTAAGGTATTTTAAGAGTTTGTTCTGAATCTTGTCTATGTAATGCCAGGCCTTGTGAGTTTGATTGCAAAGTTGAGCTTAGAATGTTGTGGCATGCAGCATCACGAGTTTTTCACCATGCCTCCGGAGAATAATGCTTCATATTGTTTTGCATGTTGAGCTAATGCCTGTGATTTGCATGTTAAGAAGATCATCCTCTTTGTTGTTTCTGTGCTTAAGAAGTTCATTGTCTTATGTTTTATTCATAGCCTATACGACAACTCGGGTAGGTTAGAGGTGAAACCATATGATCTTCCGACCAACTCATCATCTTAGGATGTGATTGGATCATCGTTTTCCAACCAAAACTGCTTGTAAAACTGACGCTTGTGAATAAAAGCAGATGGTCTCGGGCGAAGCGCTTGGTTGGTCGATTTCAACTAGTAAAATATACACTGGTCTCTCAAATTACACACGTAACATGCCGGTTTTCGTTACAGACCTCGGGCCCTCAGTTTCATTACGCCTGTATTTTATGCGTTGTTTCCGATGACGAGTAAATTACACTTGTATCTTAATACATGTGTGAAATAAACCAGAGCTCCCAAGCACGGCCTTACCATTTCATGCCGTCTCAGTCTCTCGAAGGTGCTCATAGGTGTCCGATGATCCTGGCTTCCTGAATGAGCCGTGGGCGCTGTATCAGACCATCCGTAGGGCTCGCGAGGCCCTCCCCGTCGCCCCTCGAGTTGTTGCGTTCGCCGTGGCACCAAGAATTGTCAACATGGTCAACGAACATGAGGATTCATGAGATGACTTTATTTTGACTGGATGACAGTAGGGACCCACTAGGGCCATAGCCGTATGTACGCAAGTTCCTCCTTATTATATATAACTATATTTTTTTGCTTCCTCCTGGTTTCCTGACATCACGGTCCCACACCATCGTCAACCTATATAGTCAATAAACGAGAGAATTGCATAAGGAGCGACCGACAGTTGGGACCCAGCAGCTCGAGCAGTATTTGCTTTTTAGGTGTAAGTGGAGTTTTTCTTGAGCGATGCTTTTATTGTTGTTCAGAGGAGCAGGGTATCAACTGGGTGGGATGTGGCCCGTCTAGCCCAGGCTATTATTTTATGTCGACCAAATATCCAGCCCAGATATTATTTTTTCAAGGTGAAAATGGCTAGCCCAGCTATACTTTTTTGCGGAATACCCAACCCAGGTCAACTTGTTATTCTCCACCCCGTTGGGATGTAAATCTTTCCTATTAGGCCTAACAAGAAAATGGGCTTTAAGAAATAATAAATGAGATGTAACTATAAAAAGTGGGCTGTAAATATACAAAAACACACCAAGCAGGTAATTAGTTTCAAAAATATTATTGTTTGAATTTGGAAATTTTCATTTCATTACTTATTGCGCGTGCAGTATTTTTTTAGATTTTTACCTAATACAAATTCATTTTGAAATTATATTTAAACTAACTCGAAATTTCGGGATAATATTTTCGGATCCCATCAAAATGTGGGATTTTTGGTTGAATTCTGTTTTGAGAGGTTGGTTTAAATTATTAATCATTGTCCTGGCTAGAAAATGGGTTGCAATTTTAACAAACTATAAATGCGTTGTAGTAAATTCCATTAGAATTCAAAAATGGGTTGTACACTATTACAAATCGCAAATGGGTTATATGTTCTCTGCCACATATGTGATGCTCACTTGTGGGCCTACATTTTTTTGGGAATTATAGTCAGTGACGCGTACCAAAGGCTTGTGGGCCTACTAAGGCGTACGGAAGGCTTTATAAACTTATAGTCAACACACGATTCTAGCAGCAGTGGTCGTTGGATGTCCATCCAACGGCTGTAGTGCTTCTTCAATCTCGGATATTCTTGCTTCAGCCGCCCAAACCATCGCCGGCGGTACCGCCTGCTACCGCCTTCCTGGCCGGCTGTGCTGCTGCGCAGGCTTCACCAACCCACTCTAGTCCCAAGCGTCGTCCAGGCCATTCCTCTACTCACCAACCCTCCTGTTCTTCACCGGCGACGGAAGCCTCACACCGCAGTCGAACGAGTGAACCCTCATCCTCCCCTCCGCGTGGGCATCCACTATTGTGTCTTCGCACGCTCCGGGTCGTTCCCTTCGTAATACTCGCCATCATTCACTGCGTTGGTTCTCTCGGCGCGACGTGGTCAACTTTGTCAACAAATGACATCCATCGGGGACAGAGATCCAGTGTCTTGCCCACAACAAGGCACGACGTAACTGGAGGCCAGCCAGCCGTTGGATCAGGGGGCGGCTTAGATGAGGCATGTATGTGGATTGGCTGACAGTAGGAACGCACATGGCCCATGGCCGCACGCAGCAAGTGCCCACGTATTATGCGAAAACAAATAATTTCTCCCCCTGACAGGTTTGACCCACCAGCTACATCTTCGCATGCAAGGAAGTGCTTCCTTTATTATGCGGAAATAAATAGTTTCCTCTCTATGATAGCTGGGGCCCACCAGCTTTATTATGATCCCTTTTGTGAAAATATACATTGTACCGAAGATCCTAAATTGTTCTATTTTTATTCTAACTCAAAAAAGAAGAAATAAAAAACCCAGAAAACATCTTCGCACGCAAGGAAGTGCCACCTTATTACGCAAAAAAATTGAGTCCCCCTGCTAGCTGGGACCCACCAGATTTGTAGGTGATGTCTACTACACAACCTTCTTCTTGTAGACGTTGTTGGGCCTCCAAGTGCAGAGGTTTGTAGGACAGTAGCAAATTTCTCTCAAGTGGATGGCCTAAGGTTTATCAATCCGTAGGAGGCATAAGATGAAGATGGTCTCTCTCAAGCAACCCTGCAACCAAATAACAAAGAGTCTCTTGTGTCCCCAACACACCCAATACAATGGTAAATTGTATAGGTGCACTAGTTCGACGAAGAGATGGTGATACAAGTGCAATATGGATAGTAGATAATAGTTTTTGTAATCTGAAAATATAAAAACAGCAAGGTAACTAATGATAAAAGTGAGCACAAACGGTATTGCAATGCATTGAAACAAGGCCTAGGGTTCATACTTTCACTAGTGCATGTCCTCTCAACAATAATAACATAATTGGATCACATAACTATCCCTCAACATGCAACAAAGAGTCACTCTGAAGTCACTAATAGCGGAGAACAAACGAAGAGATTATGGTAGGGTATGAAACCACCTCAAAGTTATTCTTTCCAATCAATCCGTTGGGCTATTCCTATAAGTGTCACAAACAGCCCTAGAGTTCGTACTAGAATAACACCTTAAGACACAAATCAACCAAAACCCTAATGTCACCTAGATACTACAATGTCACCTCAAGTATCTGTGGGTATGATTATACGATATGCATCACACAATCTCAGATTCATCTATTCAACCAACACATAGAACCTCAAAGAGTGCCCCAAAGTTTCTACCGGAGAATCACGACGAAAACGTGTGCCGACCCCTATGCATAGGTTCATGGGCGAAACCCGCAAGTTGATCACCAAAACATACATCAGGTGAATCACGTGATATCCCATTGTCACCACAGATACGCACGGCAAGACATACATCAAGTGTTCTCAAATCTTTAAAGACTCAATCCGATAAGATAACTTCAAAGGGGAAACTCAATCCATTACAAGAGAGTAGAGGGGGAGGAGAAACATAAGATCCAACTATAATAGCAAAGCTCGCGATACATCAAGATCGTGCCAAATCAAGAACACGAGAGAGAGAGAGAGAGAGATCAAACACATAGCTACTGGTACATACCCTCAGCCCTGAGGGAGAACTACTCCCTCCTCGTCATGGAGAGCAGCGGGATGATGAAGACGGCCACCGGAGAAGGATTCCCCCTCCGGCAGGGTGCCGGAACGGGTCTAGATTGGTTTTCGGTGGCTACGGAGGCTTCTGGCGGCGGAACTCCCGATCTATTGTGCTCACGGATGTTTTTAGGGTATATGGAGATATATAGGAGGAAGAAGTACATCAGGGGGGCACAAGGGGCCCACGAGGGTGGAGGGCGCGCCCTAGGGGGGTGGGCGTGCCCCCCTACCTCGTGGCTCCCTCGTTTCTTTCCTGACGTGCACTCCAAGTCCATCAGGTTACTTTCCTTCCAAAAATAAGTTCCGTGAAGTTTCAGGTCAAATGGACTCCGTTTGATTTTCCTTTTGTGCGATACTCTAAAACAAGGTAAAAACAGAAACTGGCACTAGGCTCTAGGTTAATAGGTTAGTCCCAAAAAATGATATAAGAGTGTATAATAAAGCCCATAAACATCCAAAACAGTAGATAATATAGCATGGAGCAATCAAAAATTATAGATACGTTGGGACGTATCAGCATCCCCAAGCTTAATTCCTGCTCGTCCTCGAGTAGGTAAATGATAAAAACAGAATTTTTGATGCGGAGTGCTACTTGGCATAATTTCAATTTAATTCTTCTTAATTGTGGCATGAATATTCGGATCCGAAAGATTCAAGACAAAAGTTCATATTGACATAAAATAAAATAATAATACTTCAAGCATACTAACAAAGTAATCATGTCTTCTCAAAATAACATGGCCAAAGAAAGTTCATCCCTACAAAATCATATAGTTCAGTCATGCTCCATTTTTGTCACACAAGAATGCTCTCATCATGCACAACCCCGATGACAAGCCAAACAATTGTTTCATACTTTAGTAATCTCAAACCTATAAACTTTCACGCAATACATGAGCGCGAGCCATGGATATAGCACTATGGGTGGAATAGAATAATGAGGAGGTTATGTGGAGAAGACAAAAATGAGAAAGTCTTACATCAACGAGGCTAATTGATGGGCTATGGAGATGCCCATCGATTGATGTTAATGCAAGGAGTAGGGATTGCCATGCAACGGATGCACTTGAGCTATAAATGTATGAAAGCTCAACAAAAGAAACTAAGTGGGTGTGCATCCAACTTGCTTGCTCACGAAGACCTAGGGCACTTGAGGAGGCCCATTGTTGGAATATACAGGCCAAGTTCTATAATGAAAAATTCCCTCTAGTATACTGAAGTGACAAAACAAGAGACTCTCTATCATGAAGATTATGGTGCTACTTTGAAGCACAAGTGTGGCAAAGGATAGTAGCATTGTCCCTTCTCTCTTTTTCTCTCATTTTTTGGGCCTTCTCTTTTTTATGACCTTCCTCTCTTTTCTTTTTTTGGGCCTTCTCTCTTTTTTATGGCCTTTTTTTATTCCTCACTTGGGACAATGCTCTAGAAAATGATGATCATCACACTTCTATTTATTTACAACTCAATGATTACAACTCGATACTAGAACAAGATATGACTCTATATGAATTAATGCCTCCGGCGGTGTACCGGGATTGCGATGATGCATGAGTGACATGTATGAAAGAATTATGAGAGGTGGCTTTGCCACAAATACGATGTCCACTACATGATCATGCAAAGCAATATGACAATGCTGAAGCATGTCATAGTAAACGGAACGGTGGAAAGTTGCATGGCAATTTATCTCGGAATGGCTATGGAAATGCCATAATAGGTAGGTATGGTGGCTGTTTTGAGGAAGATATAAGGAGATTTATGTGTGATAGAGCGTATCATATCACGGGGTTTGGATGCACCGGCGAAGTTTGCACCAACTCTCAATGTGAGAAAGGGCAATGCACGGTACCGAAGAGGCTAGCAATGGTGGAAGGGTGAGGGTGCGTATAAGCCATGGACTCAACATTAGTCATAAAGAAATCACATACTTATTGAAAAAATCTACAAGTCATCAAAAACCTCGGCATTGCGCGCATGCTCCTAGGGGGATAGATTGGTAGGAAAATACCATCGCTCGTCCCCGACCGCCACTCATAAGGAAGACAATCAAATAACACCTCATGTTTGAAATTTGTTACACAACGTTTACCATACGTGCATGCTACAGGACATGCAAACTTCAACACAAGCACTTCTCAAATTCACAACTACTCAACTAGCACGACTTTGATATTATTACCTCCATATCTCAAAACAATCATCAAGTATGAAACTTCTCTTAGTATTCAATGCACTTATATGAAAGTTTTTACTATTCTTGGATGCCTAGCATATTAGGATTATTTAAGAAAATTACCATGCTATTTAAGACTCTCAAAATAATATAAGTGAAGCACGAGAATTCATCTATTTCTTCAAAATAAAACCACCACTGTGCTCTAAAAAGATATAAGTGAAGCACTAGAGCAAATGACAAACTACTCCGAAAGATATAAGTGAAGATCAATGAGTAGTCAAACAATTATGCAACTATATGAAGACTCTCTAACATTTAATAATTTCAGATCTTGGTATTTTATTCAACAAGCAAAACAAAAGGAAATAAAATGACGCTCCAAGCAAAACACATATCATGTGGCGAATAAAAATATAGCTCCAAGTAAAGTTACCGATGAACGAAGACGAAAGAGGGGATGCCTTCAGGGGCATCCCCAAGCTTAGGCTTTTGGTTGTCCTTGAATATTACCTTGGGGTGCCTTGGGCATCCCCAAGCTTAGGCTCTTGCCACTCCTTATTCCATAGTCCATCGAATCTTTACCCAAAACTTGAAAACTTCACAACACAAAACTTAACAGAAAACTCGTAAGCTCCGTTAGTATAAGAAAATAAATCACCACTTAGGTACTGTTGTGAACTCATTATAAATTCATATTAGTGTAATATCTACTGTATTCCAACTTATCTATGGCTCATACCCTCCGATACTACTCATAGATTCATCAAAATAAGTGAACAACACATCGAAAACAGAATCTGTCAAAAACAGAACAGTCTGAAGTAATATGGATCAAACGTATACTTCTGGAACTCATAAAATTCTCAAATAAATTTCTGGACCTTATGAATTTATATATTAATCATCTGCAAAAGGAATTAACTAAATATCACTCTCCAATAAAAAATGGCAGCAATTCTCGTGAGCGCTAAAGTTTCTGTTTTTTACAGCATGATCATAAAGACTTCACCCAAGTCTTCCCAAAGGTTCTACTTGGCACAAACACTAATTAAAACATAAAAACTCAATCATAACAGAGGCTAGATAAATTATTTATTACTAAACAGGAGCAAAAAGCAAGGAACAAAAATAAAGTTGGGTTGCCTCCCAACAAGCGCTATCGTTTAACGCCCCTAGCTAGGCATGATGATTTCAATGATGCTCACATAAAAGATAAGAATTGAAACATAAAGAGAGCATCATGAAGAATAGGACTAGCACATTTAAGTCTGACACACTTCCTATGCATAGGGATTTTGTGAGCAAACAACTTGTGGGAACAAGAATCAACTTGCATAGGAAGGTAAAACAAGCATAACTTCATAACTTTAAGCACATAGAGAGGAAACTTGATATTATTGCAATTCCTACAAGCATATATTACTCCCTCATAATAATTTTCAGTAGCATTATGAATGAATTCAACAATATAACCAGCACCTAAATCATTCTTTTCATGATCTACCAGCATAGAAATTTTATTACTCTCCTCATAAGCAAAATTCTTCTCATTCAGAATAGTGGGAGTATC